>NW_025313588.1:0-518 GCF_018294505.1 Triticum aestivum | reverse complement strand
ATCTTCGCACGCAAGGAAGTGCGTCCGAAAAAAACGATTCGCCCCCCTGACTGCTGGGACCCACCAGCTACATCTTCGCACGCAAGGAAGTGCGTCCAGAAAAAAACGATTCGCCCCCCGACTGCTGGGGCCCAGCAGCTACACCTTCGCACGCAAGGAAGTGCGTCCGGGAAAAAACCAAAACGATTCGCCCCCTGACTGCTGGGACCCACCAGCTACATCTTCGCAGGCAAGGAAGTGCCTGACAGTCGGGACCCACCTGGTCGAATGTAACGCCCCGGATTCGTTGCGCCAGGTGTCTGCCAGTTATTCGCCGTTGTTGCCATGTCATTTGCTTGCGTGTTGCATTTTATCATGTCATCATGTGCATGGCATTACATACGTGTTCGTCTCATGCATCCGAGCATTTTTCCCTGTTGTCTGTTTTGCAATCCGGCACTCCTATGCCCTCCGGCGTTCCCCTTTTGTCTCTTGTTGTGAGTGGGTGTTAAACTTTCTCGGAATTGCCCGAGGCTTGT
>NW_025313587.1:0-518 GCF_018294505.1 Triticum aestivum | reverse complement strand
TGAAAAGGTTGAAAGTTGGCATCGTATCATCATTTCACCCACATAGCATGTGCAAGAAAGTAGAGAGGCTTACGGGAAAAATTGGATGCACTTCGTGTACAAAACGGACAATCTCTTTCAAAGTATCAGAGTTTCATACGGAAACTCGTCTTTTACAAAGGGATTTCGTTTTTTTGAACTTATTTCAACTCCATAGTTTTTCTGTGTTCAAAATGCACCATTCAAAGCCACATCATCAATTTTCAACCCTTTATGACTTCATTTGATATTTTTCGTGCATTCACTGATTTTTTTCATCTATAAGACCTTGAAATTGAAAAGCACTACAAATGAACTCTTAAAAGGTTGAAAGTTGGCATCGTACCATCATTTCACCCACATGGCATGTGCAAGAAAGTTGAGAGGCTTATGCCAAAAACTGGATGCACTTCGTGTACGAAACGGACAATCTCTTTCGAAGTATCAGGGTTTCATACGGAAACTCGTCTGTTACAAAGGGATTTCATTTTTTGAACTTA
>NW_025313586.1:0-518 GCF_018294505.1 Triticum aestivum | reverse complement strand
TTAGTAAAGACAATAAAAACAAATGGAAGCACATGTAAAATAAGAACATATGAAAAAGAAGAACATATGAAAAACAAGAACATTTGAAACATTATAGTTAGTGAGCAACATACGTAAATTGTCCATCGAGGTATCCAAACATTTCTCTATAACGACCTTGCCCTTGTCCATCACCAAGGCCAAGTCCATCACCAAGGCCAAGACCATCACCACGGCCAAGACCATCACCACGGTCAACACCACCACCACGAGCTCTACCACCACCACGGCCTCTTGTAAGTCCTAGTTGCCGACCTCTTTGTTGCCTAGATCCTCTTTGACTAACACTTGGTTGGCTTGGCACTTGTTGGCTACCACTTGGTTGGCTTGGCACTTGTTGGCTACCACTAGGTTGGCTCCCACTTGGTTGGCTTGGCACTTGTTGGCTACCACTAGGTTGGCTCCCACTTGGTTGCCTTGGCACTTGTTGGCTACCACTAGGTTGGCTCCCACTTGGTTGCCTTGGCACTTGTTGGCTA
>NW_025313585.1:0-518 GCF_018294505.1 Triticum aestivum | reverse complement strand
CACCTTTGCCTCTATCAAGTGGTATCAGATTTCCAGGTTGCTCGGTGAGATTTTACAGTTTTTCGTAGTTTAGATCGAGTCTGTTCCTCATACCTATAGTCCACGAAAAAGCAAAAAAAAAGGGTTAGTTCATCCCATCCGAACCAATCTGAGCCTTGCATAATCTTTTCTGTATTTGCTTTGTTGAATTTGCGGTTGCATCGTTGTGTCCAGTTGCTGGTCTTAGCGTCTAGTCTTTTAGAGTTTCGAGTTCTGTTCACAGGTTGTCACGTCGCCGCTGCCATATATCACCACCACATCATCATCGTCTCTGTTGCCATATACCACCACCACATATTCACCGCCAATCCGAATCCATATACGCCACCACATATCCGCCGCCATCACGCCAATCCGAGTTCACCTGCAACATATATCCGCCACCTGTCCGTGTTCCACCAGATTCATCTCCGCCACCAGTCCTAGTCCGAGTCCAGTAATTGTTGCATTGTTCTCGATTTCCAGATCACGCGACACTC
>NW_025313584.1:0-518 GCF_018294505.1 Triticum aestivum | reverse complement strand
TTCGTTAATCGTGGAAATCACTCCGGGACCCCAAAACAGTGAGTAATAGTCCACGAAACGTGCCAGAATCGGCCAAAACTATGAGTATTGATGACCGACACGTAAGCGCGCTTTGGGGTTCAACAACTATGAAACCGGTTTGGGGCCCCAAAACGGTGAGTAATAGTCCGTGAAACGGGCCAGAATCGGCCAAAACCGCGAGTGTTGATGACCGAATCGTAAATGCACCCCAGGGTTCGTTAATCGTGGAAACCTCTCTGGGACCCCAAAATAGTGAGTAATAGTCCACGAAATGGGCCAGAATCGGCCAAATCTGTGTGTGTTGAGGACCAACACATAAGCGCGCCTTAGGGTTCAACAACTATAGAAATTCATTTGGGGCCCAAAAACGGTGAGTAATAGTCCACGAAACGGGTCAGAATCGGCCAAACCCGCTAGTGTTGATGACCAAAACATGAACGCACACCAGGGTTCGTTAATCGTGGAAATCATCTCCGGGACACCAAAACAGTGAGTAA
>NW_025313583.1:0-518 GCF_018294505.1 Triticum aestivum | reverse complement strand
GCTCTTTTGCTATGCCTATGTTGCGATACCTACCACTTGCTTATCATGCCTTCCATATTATTGAACCAAGCCTCTAACCCACCTTGTCCTAGCAAACCGTTGTTTGGCTATGTTACCGCTTTGCTTAACCCCTCTTATAGCGTTGTTAGTTGCAGGTGAAGATTGAAGTTTGTTCCTTGTTGGAACATGGAGATCGTTCCTTGTTGGAACATGTTTACTTGTTGGGATATCACAATATCTCTTATTTAATTAATGCATCTATATACTTGGTTGAAGATTGTATCTGGTTGATGTAATGCTTTATTCATGTAATTGTGTGAAGTGGCGATTGTAAGCCAACTATGTATCTTTTTCCCTTATGTATTACATGGGTTGTGTGAAGATTACCTCACTTGCGACATTGCTTTCAATGCGGTTATGCCTCTAAGTCGTGCTTCGACACGTGGGAGATATAGCCGCATCGAGGACGTTACATACAGTGCATGTTTGTCTGAAGCAACAGGAGCAAAGTAAAAAAG
>NW_025313582.1:0-518 GCF_018294505.1 Triticum aestivum | reverse complement strand
TGGGTATTTATATTGGGGAGGGGAGGATTTTGCTTGGGGTAGGGGACAAGAAATAGATTAGGATTAGGAAACAAAAGAGGGAAAAGATCTAGAAAAAAAACGAAAGTAGATGAATCCTACTAGGAATCCACAAAGGACGGCGGCTCCCTGGCGCCTTGCGCCTGGTGCGGCTCCTCCCTGGGCGTGGCGCGCGATGGCCTCTGGCCTGGCTGGCTCGGTGGCTTGGGCCTTAGGCCCAAGTCGCTGGAGCTCTCTCTCTCTCTCTCTCTCTTTTTTTAAAAAAAAAAACTGTTCCGCGCTCGGAAAAAAAAACAAAACGAGATCTAAACGAACTCCAAATCTAATAAGGTAAATTTTCTCCGACTCCTAAAAATGAGTCTAACAAAATGAACTTTACTTGGGACCTAAAAAGCAAATTTTGAAAACGCACAATTTTCCCTATCCGAATAAAATGCGAATAAACACCGGAAAACAAAGTTTGATCTATTTATTAAATCTTCATTTTTCCTATATTTTGG
>NW_025313581.1:0-518 GCF_018294505.1 Triticum aestivum | reverse complement strand
GTAATTTTTCATAATTTTTGGTGATGGAGAAGTATCCGAAAAATTCCCTCTACGCGGATTGCCCTTCGCGCGTCTACAGCTGTGGCCGGCGGCCTCCGAGGGCTAGCATGCCGCCAAATCTTGCGTAGGCGGCCTCTCACAAGTTTGCAAGTGTTGTGGCGGTTGCAAACGCCCGGCAAGCGTGTCCGGGGTGTGCCCCCCTCACGGACGGCGCCGCTGCCGGCACCTGGAGGGGGGAAACGGACGCGTCGGGTCTACACGGAGGGGATCTTGCTGTGGTTCTGGCCCGGATGTCGCTCCAAACTGTTCCTATGGGCTGACCTTACACAAATGGGTGGGAAGGTCCACTGGTCAAAGCTCGTCTGGGCAAAGTCAAAGGGCTAGATCCCGTGGTCAAACGCTACAGGGTTAGGCGGGACGGGGGCACTGGGGGGTAGCAATGCCACCGGAGCGTCGCACCGGGCCCTCATACATGCGGGGTGGTGTGGTGGCATGTCCGAAGAGGCGGGACGCGTCTC
>NW_025313580.1:0-518 GCF_018294505.1 Triticum aestivum | reverse complement strand
CTCAATTTTGGCACACATGATCTCTTGCACAAACAAAGCTAGGTTTCCAAGGTTTTATATTTTTTTAATTTTTTTTTGAATTTATTCTGACCTCAAGACTGATTGATCAAAACATCGGTCTATACCTCAAGGGGCATTGTAAAATATATTTTTCAAATTTTTCTTTCATAGCCATGTTTGACACATGTGGGTCACCAAGTACAAGAAAATTTGGGTGATTTGGAGGTGGTCGAAAAAATCACCTATGTTCAAAAACTGGCTTAAGGAGCAAATGGTCCCTCCGGAATGCGGGCATTTTTTCGACCACCTCCAAATCACCTCAATTTTGGCACACATGATCTCTTGCACAAACAAAGCTAGCTTTCCAAGGTTTTATATTTTTTTTGAATTTTTTGAATTTATACTGCCCTCTAGACTGACTGGTCAAAACATCGGTCTATACCTCAAGGGGGCATTCTAAAATATTTATTTCAAATTTTTCTTTCATTGCCATGTTTGGCACATGTGGGTCACCAAGT
>NW_025313579.1:0-518 GCF_018294505.1 Triticum aestivum | reverse complement strand
TTACAAGGGCACTTCAATGTTTTTTAAACTTATTTGAACTCCAGCCAATTTTTGCGTTCAGTATGCATCATTCAAAGCAACGTCATCAATTTCCAAGACATTCTGACATCATTTGCTGTCTTCAGTCATTTACCGATTTGTTTAGAGAGCTAAACGACGGTGAAATTGAAAATGACTACAAAATGAACTCTGAAAATGTTGGAACTTGGCATGGTATCATCATTTCACCCGCATAGCATGTGCAAAAGAGTAGAAAGGGTCACGGCGAAAACTGGACGCTCCTCGTGTACAAACTGGACAATCTCTTTCGGAGTATCTGGGTTTCGGACGAGAACTCATCTATTACACGGGCACTTCAATGTTTTTAAACTTATTTGAACTCCAGCCTATTTTTGCGTTCAGTATACATCATTCAAAGTGACGTCATCAATTTCCAACACGTTCTAACATCATTTGTTGTTTTTCAGTCTTTTACCGATTTGTTTAGAGAGCTAAATGACGGTGAAATTGAAAATCAC
>NW_025313578.1:0-518 GCF_018294505.1 Triticum aestivum | reverse complement strand
TGCACATGCTATGTGGATGAAATGATGATACCTGGCCAACTTTCAACCTTTTCAGAGTTCGGTTGAAATGCTTTTCAATTTTAGGGTCTTATAGCTCAAAATAATTAGTAAATGCATGAAAAATAACAAATGAAGTCAGAAAGGATTGGAAAATGATGATGTGGCTTTGAATGGTGCATTTTGAACACACAAAAAATCAGGAGTTCGAGTAAGTTTTAAAAAATGAAATCGCTTTGTAACATACGAGTTTCCGTATGAAATCCTGATACTTTGAAAGAGATTGTCCGTTTTGTACACGAAGTGCATCCAATTTTTGTCGTAACCCTCTCATCTTTCTTTCACATGCTATCTGGATGAAATGATGATACCATGCCAACTTTCAACCTTTTCAGAGTTCATTTGAAATGCTTTTCAATTTTAGGGTCTTATAGCTCAAAATACTTTGTAAATGCATGAAAAATAACAAATGAAGTTAGAAACGATTGAAAAATGATGATGTGGCTTTGAATGGTGCATTT
>NW_025313577.1:0-518 GCF_018294505.1 Triticum aestivum | reverse complement strand
CGAGTCGAGGCGGACGTCGTCGCGGTAGCAACGACGGACGCCGAGACGAGCACGTGACACCACTGCCTCCCTGTCTTAGTGTAACGCGAGTCGAGGCGGACGTCGTTGCGGTATCGACGACGGACGCCGAGACGAGCACGTGACGCCAGTGCCACCCTGTCTTAGCGTAATGCGAGTCGATGCGGACGTTGTAGCGGTAGCGAAGACGGACGCCGAGACGAGAACGTGACACCACTGCCTCCCTGTCTTAGTGTAACGCGAGTCGAGGTGGCCGTCGTCGCGGTAGCGACAACGGACGACGACATGAGCACGTGACACCAGTGCCACCCTGTCTTAGTGTAACGCGTGTCAAGGCAGACGTCGTCCCGGTAGCGACAACGGACGACGAGACGAGCACGTGACACCAGTGCCACCCTGTCTTAGCCTAACGCGAGTCGAGGCGGACGCCGTCGCGGTAGCGACACGCACGCCGAGACTAGCATGTGACACCATTGCCAACCTGCCTTAGCGTAACGCGA
>NW_025313576.1:0-518 GCF_018294505.1 Triticum aestivum | reverse complement strand
TCTTCTTCCTCCCCTCTTCTTCTTCTTTCTTCCTCTTCTTATTTTCCTTTTTCCTCTCATTCTTTTTCTTCTTTTTCCTTTCCTAGCTAGATATATAATTTTTTTCTAAAAATTAAACTAACCTAAAATGCACTAAATCAGAGAACATATATAGATAAAACTTTTCTAAAAATCTAACTTTTGCATATATGTATACTTTAAAACATCATTACAATTGAAAAAATACATACATACATAAAAAAACATGTAAAAAATACATACATACATATATGAACAAACATAAAAAAAATACATATATCTAAAAAAATACATACATACATATATGAATCTAAAAACATATAAAAAAATAGCATGTATAACTAAAAAAATAGCACGGCGGCGGGTGGGCTGCAGAGGCGCGGTGCTCACAGAGGGAGGAGCGCACGGCGGGCAGCGTCGGGGCGAGCAGGGGCGCGGGGAGTGGCGCGGTGACGGCGTCGGGGCAGGAGCGGCGCGCGGCCGGGTAGGGGCGGCGCGTG
>NW_025313575.1:0-518 GCF_018294505.1 Triticum aestivum | reverse complement strand
TCACTTCGGGACCCCAAAACAGTGAGTAATAGTCCATGAAACGGGCCAGAATCGTCCAAAATTGTCAGTGTTGATGACCAACACGTAAGCGCATCTTGTTTTTCAACAAGCATGGAAATCACTTCGGGACCCCAAAACAGTTAGTAATAGTCCACGAAACGGGTCAAAATCAACAAAAACCGCGAGTGTTGATGACCGACACGTAAACGCACCCCAGGGTTCGTTAATCATGGAAATCACTCCGGGCCCCAAAAACAGTGAGTATTAGTCCACGAAATCGGCCAAAATCGGCCAAAACTCTGAGTGTTGATGACCGACACGTAATAGCACCCCAGGGTTCATTAATCGTGGAAGTCTCTCCGAGACCCCAAAACAGTGAGTAATAGTCCACGGAACGGGCCAGAATCGGTCAAAACTGTCAATGTTGATGACCTCCACATAAGCACACCTTGGGGTTCAACAAGCATGGAAATCACTTTGTGACCCCAAAACGGTGAGTAATAGTCCACGAAACAGGT
>NW_025313574.1:0-518 GCF_018294505.1 Triticum aestivum | reverse complement strand
AAAAACAACAAATGATGTTACAAGATGTTGGAAATTGATGATGTCGCTTTGAATGCTGCATACTGAACACAAAAGTAGTCGGAGTTAAAATAAGTTTAAAAAACATCGAAATGCCCGTGTAACAGATGAGTTCTCGTCCGAAACCCTGATACTACGAAAGAGTTTGTCCAGTTTGTACACGAAGTGCGTCCAGTTTTTGCCGTGACCCTCTCTACTCTTTCGCACATCCTATGCGGGTGAAATGATGATACCATGCCAAGTTTCAACATTTTCAGAATTCATTTTGTAGTGATTTTCAATTTCACGGTCATTTATCTCTCTAAACAATTAGGTAAATGACCGAAAAACAACAAATGATGTCAGAACATGTTGGAAATTGATGACGTCGCTTTGAATGCTGCATACTGAACACAAAAGAAGTCTAGAGTTCAAATAAGTTTAAAAAACATTGAAGTGCCCGTGGAACAGATGAGTTCTCATCCGAAACCCTGATACTCTAAAAGAATTTGTCCAATTTG
>NW_025313573.1:0-518 GCF_018294505.1 Triticum aestivum | reverse complement strand
CTTCTTCTTCTTCTTCTTCTTCTTCTTCTTCTTCTTCTTCTTCTTCTTCTTCTTCTTCTTCTTCTTCTTCTTCTTCTTCTTCTTCTTCTTCTTCTTCTTCTTCTTCTTCTTCTTCTTCTTCTTCTTCTTCTTCTTCTTCTTCTTCTTCTTCTTCTTCTTCTTCTTCTTCTTCTTCTTCTTCTTCTTCTTCTTCTTCTTCTTCTTCTTCTTCTTCTTCTTCTTCTTCTCCTTCTTCTTCTCCTTCTTCTCCTTCTCCTTCTCCTTCTTCTTCTCCTTCTTATTCTCCTTCTTCTTCTGCTTCTCCTTCTTCTTCTTCTCCTTCTCCTTCTTCTTCTTCTTCTTCTTCTTCTTCTTCTTCTTCTTCTTCTTCTTCTTCTTCTTCTTCTTCTTCTTCTTCTTCTTCTTCTTCTTCTTCTTCTTCTTCTTCTTCTTCTTCTTCTTCTTCTTCTTCTTCTTCTTCTTCTTCTTCTTCTTCTTCTTCTTCTTCTTCTTCTTCTTCTTCTTCTTCTTCTTCTTCT
>NW_025313572.1:0-518 GCF_018294505.1 Triticum aestivum | reverse complement strand
ATTGAAAAATGATGATGTGGCTTTGAATTGTGCATTTTGAACACACAAAAAGTCTGGAGTTCAAATAAGTTTTAAAAAATGAAATCCCATTGTAACAGACGAGTTTCCGGATGAAATCCTGATACTTTGAAAGAGATTGTCCGTTTTGTACACGAAGTGCATCGAGTTTTTGCCGTAACCCTCTCAACTTTCTTGCACATGCTATGTGGATGAAATGATGATATCATGCCAACTTTAAACCTTTTCAGAGTTCATTTGAAATGCTTTTCAATTTTAGGGTCTTATAGCTCAAAATAATTAGTAAATGCATGAAAAATAACCAATGAAGTCAGAAAGGATTGAAAAATGATGATGTGGCTTTTAATGGTGCATTTTGAACACACAAAAAGTCAGCAGTTCAAATAAGTTTTAAAAAAATGAAATCCCTTTGTAACAGACGAGTTTCCGAATGAAATCCTGATACTTTGAAAGAGATTGTCCGTTTTGTACACGAAGTGCATCCAGTTTTTGCCGTAACC
>NW_025313571.1:0-518 GCF_018294505.1 Triticum aestivum | reverse complement strand
AAACTCGTCTGTTACAAAGATATTTCATTTTTTAAACCTTATTTGAACTCCTGACTTTTTGTGTGTTCAAAATGCACCATTCAAAGCCACATCATCATTTTTCAATCCTTTCTGACTTCATTTGTTATTTTTCATGCATTTACTAATTATTTTGAGCTATAAGACCCTAAAATTGAAAAGCATTTCAAATGAACTCTGAAAAGGTTGAAAGTTGGCATGATATCATCATTTCATTCACATAGCATGTGCAAGAAAGTTGAGAGGGTTACGGCAAAAACTGGATGCACTTCGTGTACAAAACGGACGATCTCTTTCAAAGTATCAGGATTTCATCCGGAAACTCGTCTGTTATAAAGGGATTTCATTTTTTAAACCTTATTTGAACTCCTGACTTTTTGTGTGTTCAAAATGCACCATTCAAAGGCACATCATCATTTTTCAATCCTTTCTGACTTCATTTGTTATTTTTCATGCATTTACTAATTATTTTGAGCTATAAGACCCTAAAATTGAAAAGC
>NW_025313570.1:0-519 GCF_018294505.1 Triticum aestivum | reverse complement strand
GTGTTGTGGTCGTGTAGTTCCAGATCTACTGAGTTTCGTCTCCGTGGATCATCTGTTTGTTGTGTTCATGTATCCGTGGTAGGTGCTGCTGTATTTTCCTAATCCGCCATTCGTAGTCCGCCCAATTTCTCCCCTCTATGCTCTTCTGGCCTCAATTGTGTAGGAGCTTGTAGTTGCGGGTTATAGGTTTTCCATTTTTGTGGTCGTTTTTCTCCCCTACGTGTAGACGTGGATGTAGGCTTGTGTTTCTCAAATCAGAACGGATGTAGGCTTGTGCTGTAGATGGTGGAGGTAGGTGTACTGGTAGTTGCAGCGGTTGGTTTCTCTGTATTTCTGCTAGCTTGGGGTGTCTGTTCCTTCGCTGTTTGAAGGTGATGATCTGGCCTAGTTTCCTGCCTGATTACGTGATGTAGTTTTTGTTGTTGTAGGTGGCTCCTCATGATTTTTCCGTGGTATCTGAGGTCTGTCTGAATGTGTTTTTCGAGGAACCTCTCTGAATTTCATGCTTCATTGCTTTTT
>NW_025313569.1:0-519 GCF_018294505.1 Triticum aestivum | reverse complement strand
GGGCGAAATGATGATCCCATGCCAAGTTCCAACATTTCCAGAGTTGATTTTGTAGCGATTTTCAATTTCACCGTCATTTAGCTCCCTAAACAATTCGATAAATGACTGAAAAACGGCAAATGATGTCAGAACATGTTGGAAATTGATGACGTCGCTTGGAATGATGCATACTGAATGCAAAAATAGGCTGGAGTTCAAATAAGTTTAAAAAACATTGAAGTGCCCGTGTAACAGATGAGGTCTCGTCTGAAACCCTGATACCCCGAAAGAGATTGTCCAGTTTGTACACGAGGTGCGTCCAGTTTTCGCCGTGACTCTCTCTACTCTTTTGCACATGCTATGCGGGCAAAATGATGATACCATGCCAAGTTCCAACATTTTCAGAGTTCATTTTGTAGTGATTTTCAAGTTCAACGTCATTTAGCTCTCTTAACAAATCGGTAAATAACTGAAAAATAGCAACTGATGTCAGAACGTGTTGGAAATTGATGATGTCGCTTTGAAAGATGCATACTGAAC
>NW_025313568.1:0-519 GCF_018294505.1 Triticum aestivum | reverse complement strand
TCATGTGCTCGTCTCGGCATCCGTCGTCGCTACCGCGACGACGTCCGCCTCGACGCGTGTTACGCTAAGACAGGGTGGGAATGGTGTCACGTGCTCGTCTCCGCGTCCGTCGTCGCTACCGCGACGACGTCCACCTCGACTCGCGTTACGCTAAGACAGGGTGGCAGTGGTGTCACGTGCTCGTCTCGGCATCCATCGTCGCTACCGCGACGACGTCCGCCTCGGCTCGCGTTACGCTAAGACACGGTGGCAGTGGTGTCACGTGCTCGTCTCGGCGTCCGTCGTCGCTACCGCGACGACGTCCGCTTCGACTCGCGTTACGGTAAGATAGGGTGGGAATGGTGTCACGTGCTCGTCTCGGTGTCCGTCGTCGCTACCGTGACGACGTCCGCCTCGACTCGCGTTACGCTACGACAGGGTGGTAGTGGTGTCACGTGCTCGTCTCGGCGTCCGTCATTGCTACCGCGACGACGTCCGCCTCGACTCGCGTTACGCTAAGATAGGGTGGCGGTGGTGTCA
>NW_025313567.1:0-519 GCF_018294505.1 Triticum aestivum | reverse complement strand
CTACAAAATGAACTCTGAAAATGTAGGAACTTGGCATGGTATCATCATTTCGCCCGCATAGCATGTGCAAAAGAGTAGAGAGGGTCATGGCGAAAACTGGACGCACCTCGTGTACAAACTGGACAATCTCTTTCGGAGTATCAGGGTTTCAGACGAGAACTCATCTGTTACACGGGCACTTCAATGTTTTTCAAACTTATTTGAACTCCAGCCTATTTTTGCGTTCAGTATGCATCTTTCAAAGCGACGTCATCAATTTCCAACACATTCTGACATCATTTGCTGTTTTTCAGTCATTTCCCGATTTGTTTAGAGAGCTAAATGACGGTGAAATTGAAAATCACTACAAAATGAACTCTGAAAATGTTGGAACTTGGCATGGTATCATCATTTCGCCCGCATAGCATGTGCAAAAGAGTAGAGAGGGTCAAGGCGAAAACTGGACGCACCTCGTGTACAAACTGGACAATCTCTTTCGGAGCATCAGGGTTTCGGACAAGAACTCATCTGTTACACGGG
>NW_025313566.1:0-519 GCF_018294505.1 Triticum aestivum | reverse complement strand
AATGATGTCATAACGTGTTTGAAATTCATGATGTCGCTTTGAAAGATGCATACAAAACACAAAAATAGGTTGGAGTTCTAATAAGTTTAAAAAACATTGAAGTGCCCGTGTAACAGATGAGTTCTCGTCCGAAACCGTGATACTCCGAAAGAGATTGTCCAGTTTGTACACGAGGTGCGTCCAGTTTTCGCCGTGACCTTCTCTGCTCTTTTGCACATGCTATGCGGGCGAAATGATGATACCATGCCAAGTTCCAACATTTTCAGAGTTCATTTTGTAGAGATTTTCAATTTCACCGTCATTTAGCTCTCTAAACAAATCGGTAAATGACTGAAAAACAGCAAATGATGTCAGAACGTGTTGGAAATTGATGGCATCGCTTTGAATGATGCATACTGAACGCAAAAATAGGCTGGAGTTCAAATAAGTTTAAGAAACATTGAAGTGGCCGTGTAACAAATGAGTTCTCGTCCGAAACCCTGATACTCCGAAAGAGATTGTCCAGTTTGTACACGAGGT
>NW_025313565.1:0-519 GCF_018294505.1 Triticum aestivum | reverse complement strand
GCGCAACAATGTGGTAGCGCGAGGCCGAGCAGGGGGGACCCCGCTCCCCCTGCGAGGCCGAGACAGGAACGAGCCGGAGTAGGCGACGACACGGCGTGCCGCGTCATCGCATGCGGAGGCGAGTCCGTCACATCCGTGACCCCACTATCTATCTTTGGGTTTTTAGGGTTTACGGTGCATGCAGTGGGGGTTGAAACTGAATAACTGCATTGCGTCCTATCAAATCCTAGCGCGCAGCAATGCGGTAGCGCGAGGCCGAGACAGGAACGAGCCGGAGCAGGCGACGACATGGCGTGCCGCGTCGTCGCATGCGGAGGCGAGTCCGTCACATCCGTGACCCCACTATCTATTTTAGGGTTTTTAGGGTTTAGAGTGCGTGCGGTGGGGGTGGAAACAGAATAACCGCATTACGTCCTGTCAAATCCTAGCACGCAGCAATGCGGTAGCGTGAGGCCGAGCAGGGGGAGGGGGTCGGGACCCCCTCCCCTGCCTCTGCGAGGCCGAGACAGGAACGAGTCA
>NW_025313564.1:0-519 GCF_018294505.1 Triticum aestivum | reverse complement strand
AACCCTCTCAACTTTCTTGCACATGCTATGTGGATGAAATGATGATACCATGCCAACTTTCAACCTTTTAAGAGTTCATTTGAAATGCTTTTCAATCTTAGCGTCTTATAGCTCAAAATAATTAGTAAATGCATGAAAAATAACAAATGAAGTCAGAAAGCATTGAAAAATGATGATGTGGCTTTGAATGGATCATTTTGAACACACAAAACGTCAGGAGTTCAAATAAGTTTTTAAAAATGAAATCCCTTTGTAACAGCGAGTTCCGTATGAATTCCTGATACTTTGAAAGAGATTGTCCGTTTTGTGCATGAAGTGCATCCAGTTTTTGCCGTAACCCTCTCAACTTTCTTGCACATGCTATGTGGATGGAATGATGATACCATGCCACCTTTCGACCTTTTCAGAGTTCATTTGAAATGCTTTTCAATTTTAGGGTCTTATAGCTCAAAATAATTAGTAAATGCATGAAAAATAACAAATGAAGTCAGAAAGGATTGAAAAATGATGATGTGGCTT
>NW_025313563.1:0-519 GCF_018294505.1 Triticum aestivum | reverse complement strand
AAAGACAAATATTTAGGAACAGAGGGAGTATACAGCTAGGGTTAAAAGAAATGTAGACGTTTCACGCAACAGTCCTATGATATTACGTTATAGGAACGTGTCCCTGTGCAAGTCAAAAGAAAAAAAAGGTGTCATAGACACGTTACGGCCAGCCACCAAGAAAAACAGTAAAAAAAAGACCCCCATACTAACACGATAAGTACCATGGATGGATCCAATTAGCGTGATGTACTACTTTTTTCTAAATGTCCCTAATGTACTGTTTAGCAAGAAAATTTACTAGCAATCCGTATCAAGGGAATCTGCATGCGTATTTGTACAGTATTCGGTCACAATACACTGCATGCGTACACCTGATACGTGATGCATAATATTTGTTTTTTCAAAAACAATAGAGTTAATTCGGACTACCCAAGAAAAAAAATTTAATTTTTTTTTGAAGTTGAAAAAATAAAAAAGATTTAATTTGGACCATAAAAAATTAAAGAGTTTTGGGATGCACCCTGAAGGATTTTTTTT
>NW_025313562.1:0-519 GCF_018294505.1 Triticum aestivum | reverse complement strand
GACTGGCCATTGTTATATGTGAATGGCAAACCCGAAAAACCTAGGTCCTCAAGCACGCACCTCTCCAAACAATCTCTGAAAGCCAACACCTGAGCCTCCGAGCGCTCGGTCCTCGACAGATGCTCATGTTGCCACAGAGCTTCATTGAAATCACCACACACCATCCACGGCTCGCGCGAGTAGGCACGGAGCCTAGAAAGATGCTCCCACATGCGATATCGATTTTCAACCCGAGGCTCCCCATAGACAAAGGTGCCTCACCAAGAAGTGCTTGACCCACCATCGACAATCCTAACATCAATAAAATGATTACAAGAATCAATCACCGTGACGGAAAGGGACTCATCCCAGAAAAGTGCTAAGCCTCCACTTCTTCCATCACTACTCACTCCATGAAAACCCTTCAGATCGAGTCTCCATCGCAGCTTCTCTACTTTCTCAGT
Source organism: Triticum aestivum (assembly GCF_018294505.1). Taxonomy (NCBI): domain Eukaryota; kingdom Viridiplantae; phylum Streptophyta; class Magnoliopsida; order Poales; family Poaceae; genus Triticum; species Triticum aestivum. The sequence goes on along the minus strand of NW_025313562.1, from coordinate 76 downwards.
AGCTTGCCTTGTTTCACATAGAAAGACAAGCTTGGGGTTATTGGCTTTTGCGAGGGCCAAAACCTCACGAACTGTC
>NW_025313561.1:0-519 GCF_018294505.1 Triticum aestivum | reverse complement strand
CCAGAGGGGGAAGGCACCTCCGAGGTGCCTTGGGGAGGAGGGATTCCTCCCTTGGCCGCACCCCCTAGGAGATTGGATATCCTAGGGCCGGCGCCCCCCCTAGGCCCCCCTATATATAGTGGGGAGATGGAGGACTTCAAACCCCATGCCTTTGGTGCCTCCCTCTCCCTCTCCAACACCTCCTCCTCCTCCATAGAGCTTAGCGAAGCTCTGCCGGAGTACTACAACTCCATCACCACCACGCCGTCGTGCTGCTACTGGAGCCATCTTCCTCAACCTCTCCTCCCCCCTTGCTGGATCAAGAAGGAGGAGACGTTACGCTGATCGTACGTGTGTTGAACGCGGAGGTGCCGTCTGTTCGGCGCTAGGATCTCCGGTGATTTGGATCACGTAGAGTATGCCTTCCTCATCCCCGTTCTTTGAACGCTTCCGCGCGTGATCTACAAAGGTATGTAGATGCAATCCGATCACTCGTTGCTAGATGAACTCCTAGATGGATCTTGGTGAAACCGTAGGAAA
>NW_025313560.1:0-519 GCF_018294505.1 Triticum aestivum | reverse complement strand
TACTGTAGCAAAAAGATTTTATAACACTCTAATTGAAAACAATGTGAGTTCCATTTTTTTTTCCTTTGGCTTCAGATTCTTTTTTTACCCGTGCTGTTCTAAATGTCTGAAATGTTTGCTTTTGACCATGAATCCCATGTTGAATAACCAACTCAATGTAACCAAATTAAAATAACAAGTCTGCTGATCTAATACAACCACTACCAGTGGCAGGCTGTTAAACTATTGTCATATCCTTATCCTTAGTTGAATTTGACCTAACCTGTAACCTTTGAATCGGTCTTTATATTGTCTGGCCTTAATATGGATAAGCAGCCATCCCCAATTAGCAGAGGAAAATAAGAACTGAGGTTCAAGTCCATCATTAGCAGAGGCTTCCTAATCTGGTTCTATCAGGTTTTCTAGAGGTTAGTCTCGCTCTAACCAAAGCCATGGCCTCCAAGCAGATGGTGCATATGAACCAAGGACAAGGGGAAAGAAGTTACGCTCGCAATTCTGGTATTCAGGTATCCTATTCTT
>NW_025313559.1:0-519 GCF_018294505.1 Triticum aestivum | reverse complement strand
GAAGGCCTTGCTTACAAGGGCCCGGGCTGCGGCGTGGTGGTCGCCGAGTCCGGCATGAATTTCTGCCAAAAGCTTCCGCCCTTCCTCTTCGGAGATGCACCTTTGAAGGACTCCGGTAGTGCTTTTTTTATACAGCTCTCCCTCATGGACCCTGTAGGCTTTAGATCGCCCCGCTATGCAGCGTGCCTCATTTTGGTCCTCGGGAAGTTCCTGCCTAGTTAGGTAGGACAGGAATGGTTCTGTCCACGAGGTGATGATGGCCATTATTACATGGGCTGAAGGTGTTATTTCGGTGGCAGAGCCTCCGATTATGTCAGAGTGTTCGATATCGGGCATTTTGGACAGGTCCGGGCTATTGTTACCGGTGTCCCCTTCCCATACCACGGATGGCTTAAACAGCCTCTCCAAAAAGATGTTGGGGGGACCGCATCGCGTTTTGCGCCGATGCGGGCGAGGATATCCGCCGCCTGATTGTTTTCCCGAGCCACATGGTGAAATTCGAGCCCCTCGAACCGAGCT
>NW_025313558.1:0-519 GCF_018294505.1 Triticum aestivum | reverse complement strand
TGTCCGGCATGCCAAAGAAGGCATCCGAAGAATGGCCTTCCGAATGGTTCTATATTGAGGATGCCTCCCTTCCCGACCCAGTTGAATGGGTCTTCCTAAATTTTCAAGTGCTCCGTTGAAGAAACGTTATAGCTGGCGCCCCCGGAGCCTCGGGGAGGAAGATAGCACGGAAGTCCATCAACTGATGAGCAAGATAAAGATGCTCGCCCGGTCCGGATTATCAATAGTGGAGGTTATGGCGACATCCATAGTCCAGGAGGTCCAACCACTGCAATACAGGGGGCATCCCATGTGTCACTATAACGGAGAAGATGACGCCACCCGCTGTGGTCGGAAGGGTCCGGATACCCCCGCCGCTCTGGCCAAAATACTGGCCGGACTATACAAGGGGGAGAAAGAGGAGTTCATCTGCATTAAGCGCAGAGATGGACTTTCCATGTACAACCCTCCCAGCTGGGTGAGTTTCCATCCCACTACTCCACTCCATTTACTCCCTGAGTCACCTTCCATAAATATTAA
>NW_025313557.1:0-519 GCF_018294505.1 Triticum aestivum | reverse complement strand
CGGTCTGACCGATAAAGATCTTCGTAGAATATGTAGGAGCCAATATGGGCATCCAGGTCCCGCTATTGGTTATTGACCGGAGACGTGTCTCGGTCATGTCTACATTGTTCTCGAACACGTAGGGTCCGCACGCTTAAGGTTACGATGACAGTTATATTATGAGTTTATGCATTTTTATGTACCGAAGGTTGTTCGGAGTCCCAGATGTGATCACGGACATGACGAGGAGTCTCAAAATGGTCGAGACGTCAAGATTGATATATTGGAAGCCTATGTTTGAATATCGGAAGTGTTCCGGGTGTAATCGGGATTTTACCGAAGTACCGGGAAGGTTACCGGAACCCCCCGGGAGCTAAATGGGCCATGATGGGCCTTAGTGGAAAAGAGAAGAGGCAGCCCTACATGGGCTGCGCGCCTCCCCCTTCCCCTAGTCCTTTTAGGACTAGGATAGGTGGCCGGCCCCCTCTCTCTCTTTTCCCCCTCCGCGAATCCTATTCCAACTAGGATTAGGGGGGGGGG
>NW_025313556.1:0-519 GCF_018294505.1 Triticum aestivum | reverse complement strand
GGACAGTGGCGCGCGGGGCTGGGGTGGACACGACCAGCGAGGAGGAGCGCCGACGGGTGCTGCGAGCGCCGTGGGGAGCAGCATAGGGCGAGGGGCAGGGGGCTCGCGGTGGCCAACGGCGATGCCAACAGTGGCGGTGGTCGCGAGCGCGTGCATACGGGGACAGAGGAAGAGAAGAGGCCGGGGGCCTCACCGGCGATCGTGGGGACTAGGCAGTGGGCTCGGGGAGGGTTGGGGACGACGTCGACGGAGTCGAGGCGGAGGAGCTCCGGGAGGAGGACGAGGACGCGAGGTGGTGACTCCGGCGAGGGGGCTCCTGCGGCGGGGTCCCGGGCGGCGATGGCGTCGGGCCCCAGGCGGCGTCGGCGAGGCGACGAGGCGATGGGGTCGGGGCAGCGATGAGGCGTGGTCCGGCGACGGAGACGAGGTGGCGGGGCGTCGAAGACGAAGATGGTGGCATCGGGCGGCAGCGAGGCGATGACGTCGGGGAGGGCGCCGATCCAGATCGGGAGATGGAGA
>NW_025313555.1:0-519 GCF_018294505.1 Triticum aestivum | reverse complement strand
CGTCAGCGCACCCGCTGGGTGTAGCCCCCGAGATTCGGGCCGACTGCTGAGCAGTCGGGCCGGATCTCCTGGCGACTACTTTGTTTTCTTCTTCGCGGGGGCCCGTCAGCGCACCCGCTGGGTGTAGCCCCCGAGATTCGGGCCGACTGCTGAGCTCTCGGGCCGGATCTCCCGGTGACTACTTTGTCTTCTTCGTCACGGGGGCGCGTCAGCGCACCCGCTGGGTGTAGCCCCCGGGATTCGGGCCGACAGCTGAGTAGTCGGGCCGGATCTCCCGGCGACTACTTTGTCTTTTTCCTCACGGGGGCGCATCAGCGCACCCGCTGGGTGTAGCCCCCGAGATTAGGGTCGACTGCTGAGCAGTCAGGCCGGATCTCCCGGCGACTACTTTGTCTTCTTCCTCGCGGGGGCGCGTCAGGGCACCCGCTGGGTGTAGCCCCCGAGATTCGGGCCGACTGCTGAGCAGTCGGTCCATATCTCCCGGCGACTACTTTGTCTTCTTCTTCACGGGGGCGCGTC
>NW_025313554.1:0-519 GCF_018294505.1 Triticum aestivum | reverse complement strand
AAAAAAAATTAAGTTACCGAAAATAGGGCAAGTAAAAAATCAGCCTAAACACACATAGGAAAAAAAATCGCATGAATCTTAATAAAAGAATCAATAGTCGGAAAGTTGACTTACCTAAACTTATAATTCAGACGACTTACATACTCCCTCCGTCCAAAAATATTTGTCGGAGAAATGAATGTATCTAGACATATTTCAATCTTAGATACATCCATTTTAATCCATTTCTCCGACAAGTATTTCTGGACGGAGGGAGTATAATTTTAAGAGGCTAGGGTGACTCGGGCGGCTCCCTACCCAGCCGTTGGGGACGCATACTCCCTCCTCCCCTCCCTCCGCCGCCGCAGGGGGACACCGTCGGTCTAAGCCCGGGGGCCGACGGCGGTGGCGGAGGACATCACCTCTCTCCTGTGGATCTGGGGTTGTGCGGGGCCCCAAATCGTGTGGAGGCGCGTTAGATCCGATCAACAACGGCGATAGCTGTGGCGCGGCGGCGTCGGAAGCGACGCGGGCGGCGGG
>NW_025313553.1:0-519 GCF_018294505.1 Triticum aestivum | reverse complement strand
AGCCCGCGCAGGCAGTGCGAGCGAAAGATGACCCGCTCGCCCTCCTACGAGGCGGGGGAAATCTCCCCCGCTGGCGCAAGACGCACATGCACGCGATCTTCACCGGGAAGCCGACGGGTCCGGCAGAGGAACTCGATATGGTCTTCGTGGACTTCGGAGCCGTCCCAGGTGCTGGAGCGCACTGGGGAAGGCGCGGTAGCGGAGGAAGAACTCATCGCGAGCTGTCACCGCAGCGTTCGCCGGAGCCTGGGCGTGCGGCGGAGCAAAGAAGAGAAGAGGAAGCAGGAGAGCGAGGAGCTGCGAGGAGGAAGAAAGCAAGGGGTAGCGGGAAGGAGGGGCGCGCGTGCCCCCCTCTTCCCCCTACTTATAGCCCCGTGGGCTGCGAAGCCGAGGGGGCGGACGTGGGGATTTACTGCGCCCGCAACCCCACGACCCCCACGATCCACGTAAAGTTACTGCGCGCAGTAACTTCATGGGAATCCCAACCGTCCACCGGGGCCGCAGCGGATCCGCTCGGGC
>NW_025313552.1:0-519 GCF_018294505.1 Triticum aestivum | reverse complement strand
GGGTGCAAAACAGTTGCACACGCGGAATACTCAGGTTATACTTGACGAGCCAAGCATATACAGATATGGCCTCGGAACATGGAGACCGAAAGGTCGAGCGTGAATCATATAGTAGGTATGATCAACATAATGATGTTCACCAATGAAACTACTCCATCTCACGTGATGATCGGACATGGTTTAGTTGATTTGGATCACGTAATCACTTAGAGGATTAGAGGGATGTCTATCTAAGTGGGAGTTCTTTAAGTAAATTAATTGAACCTAAATTTATCATGAAACTTAGTACCTGAGAGTATCTTGCTTGTTTATGCTTGATTGTAGATAGATGGATCGTGCTGTTATTCCGTTGAATTTTAATGCGTTCCTTGAGAAAGCAAAGTTGAAAGATGATGGTAGCAATTACACGGACTGGGTCCGTAACTTGAGGATTATCCTCATTGCTGCACAGAAGAATTACGTCCTGGAAGCACCGCTGGGTGCCAGGCCTGCTGCTGGAGCAACACCAGATGTTATGAA
>NW_025313551.1:0-519 GCF_018294505.1 Triticum aestivum | reverse complement strand
CAACTTGTTAGCACATGCTATGTGGGTGAAATGATGATACCATGCCAACTTTCAACATTTTCAGAGTTCATTTGAAATGCTTTTGAATTTCAGGGACTTATAGCTCAAAAAAATTAGTAAATGCTTGAAAAATAACAAATGAAGTCAGAAAGGGTTGAAAATTGATGATGTGGCTTTGAATGTTGCATTTTGAACACACAAAAAGTATGGAGTTCAAATAAGTTTAAAAAAATGAAATCCTTTTGTAACAGATGAGTTTCCGTATGAAACCCTGATACTCCGAAAGAGATTGTCCATTTTGTACACGAAGTGCATCTAATTTTTGCCTTAACCCTCTCAACTTGTTAGCACCTTCTATGTGGGTGAAATGATGATACCATGCCAACTTTCAACCTTTTCAGAGTTCATTTGAAATGCTTTTGAATTTCAGGGTCTTATAGCTCAAAAAATCAGTAAATGCATGAAAAATAACAAATGAAGTCAGAAAGGGTTGAAAATTGGTGATGTGGCTTCGCATGG
>NW_025313550.1:0-519 GCF_018294505.1 Triticum aestivum | reverse complement strand
GATACCGGGGCAACTCCCCCAAGCTTGGCAGTTGCCAAGGGGAGTGCCCATACCCATATGATTATGTCTCCTTTGCTGGTGAAGAAGGTGGTGATGATGATGGATAGTCGCACATCGAGCGTAGGAGCTCTTCCAATTTGCGGATAACGCCCTTAAGTGCGACGATATGATCCTTAAACAAAATATTTTTCCTGTGTGAGATACTTGTTTTGTATGCAAGATAACTCAATCATCTTGAAAGCTTCAACCTCAGTTGGGGTAAAGAGGTTAGGAAGAGGTTGAGGGATGTTTTCTTCTTCAGCCACCGGAGCTTGATCCTCCATGGCCCTCTTGATCCCATCATCCTTGTTGATCTCCCCAGGTTCTTCTCTCTTCAGATCTATCTTTAATAGTCAAGCATCCTTGTCTTCATTGTTGGAGGAGGGTGACGTCATGATGCCTGGCCCTGACAAATCTGACAAAAACAGCTCGAGACAAAGACAGAAGATTTTTGTGTGATACGGTGGTCAAAAACCTTCG
>NW_025313549.1:0-519 GCF_018294505.1 Triticum aestivum | reverse complement strand
GATTCTTCGCCAAACCATTCCGGTTTTCTAGATCGGTTTTCGTTCTTCTTTCGGACCGTTCGTTTCAACGAACGTGATCACCGATTATCCCCGGTTAACGACGCCCGTTCGTTTAACCGTTCTTCATTTTCTTTCTCGTCAGATTTATTCCGCGATCGCGATCTCAGATCCGATCTTCGTTCTAGTTTATCTTCTCGCCCGTTTATCGGAATCAGGTGATTCAAGCGCCTGGAGTTTCGTCTCAAAACCGCCGTTCCATCTAATCAACTTGAACAAGCTTTTGCCACAGTAAAATTTGACCTAGTTTCAACTTGCTAGAACCGAGTTGTTTTCTTCCGCCGTTTGTTTTTCGTAGTTTGTTCGGTTCGTTCTTTCTTTGCAACCGGAGTTCTTAAGTTGAACTTTCTGGTTCGTTCTCTTGTTTGATTTTTCCCTGTGCATTAGATGAGTACTTATTGTGTGGTTACTATTGCTTGCCTACGATAGATTGACCGGAGTATGACGATTAGATCTATCAAG
>NW_025313548.1:0-519 GCF_018294505.1 Triticum aestivum | reverse complement strand
ATAGAACAACAGGACTGTTGTGTGATTCTTTGTGATTTTTCGGGGTTCGTTTGGACATTTTTATGCATTAACTGAGTTTTCAACGCATTTTATGTGCATACTTCAAATTTCACCTACATGCACATGCTCCAGTGCATATAAATTGGTTGAAAATCAAATATGTGTCCTTAGGTGCATGCTTAGGTCCCATGCAAGAAATGAGAATGAATTTCAAACATCGGGGCACCGTTGATTGCCGGCAAAACATTGAGATGTCTGGTTTTTAAATTCTAGTAAATCTAAAACTCGTCTGAAATTCATGAAACTTGGCATGCTATCATGGAGCGGCATCAACATGTCGTGGTACAAATTTTGTCCCATTTGTGGCAGGTTTGGGTATATACTTCTCAGAAACCGGAGCTTCTCACAACAAGCATGACGGTTTTCGGTAGGGAACATCCCAAATTTGTGGACGAAACGATATCCATTGCCTCTTATTGCTTTCAAATTTTTTTCTCGTGTCAATATAGAACAACAGGA
>NW_025313547.1:0-519 GCF_018294505.1 Triticum aestivum | reverse complement strand
ACTAGAGTCGAACTAGCTCTATAAGCTTGTACAAATAATTTTACACTAGAGTTGAACTAGCTCTATAGCCTAGTTCAAATAATCTTACACTAGAGTTGAACTAGCTCTATAAGCTTGTACAAACAATTTTACACTACAGTCGAACTAGCTCCATTAGCTAGTTCAAATAATTTTACACTAGAGTTGAACTAGCTCTATAGCCTAGTTCAAATAATCTTACACTAGAGTTGAACTAGCTCTATAAGCTTGTACAAACAATTTTACACTACAGTCGAACTAGCTCCATTAGCCAGTTCAAATAATTTTACACTAGGGTTGGACTAGCTCTATAGCCTAGCACAAATAATTTTGCACTAGAGTTGAACTAGCTCTATAAGCTAGTTCAAATAATTTTACACTAGAGTTGAACTAGCTCTATAGCCTAGTACAAATAATTTTACACTAGAGTTGAACTAGCTGTATAAGCTTGTACAAATAATTTTACACTAGAGTTGAACTAGCTCTATAAGCTTGTTCAAA
>NW_025313546.1:0-519 GCF_018294505.1 Triticum aestivum | reverse complement strand
ACGAACATGATCGAGCACGGCCGTACGAACGGGGAACCCTGCGACCTGTGTCATTCCAGCCATCACGGCCGTGACCATCGCCACCTTTAGACAATCCAAATTTTATTGAAAATAATTTAGGTGAGATTGTAGGATCATCCTAAAATTTTCATATTTCGACAATCCAAATTTTATTGAAAATAATTTACAAAATACCTGGGGGTTATGTCTAGAACTCCTAAAAAAGCAGCATAAAACTCAATCTACAATTAGAGATTCAAAAAAGACAAATTTGACTATGAATAGTGTCAGCTTTGGGTGAACTGTTTTGACACTATTCACATCTGATTTGTCTTTTTTGGTCCTCTAAGTGTAGTTTGAATTAGGAGCTGAAACTTTTTGAGCTTGAGTGTCTCCAAAAAATTTCATATTTTTTGAACACGTTTTGTATCTTCAAATAGATTGATCTCAGTGATCTCACCTAAGGGCATATACTATACAAGTCTTCCCCTGATAATCCATGCGCCAACAAAGCAAATA
>NW_025313545.1:0-519 GCF_018294505.1 Triticum aestivum | reverse complement strand
GAACACACAAAAAGTAAGGAGTTCAAATAAGTTAAAAAAATGAAATCCCTTTGTAACACACGAGTTTCCGTAGGAAATCCTGAAACTTTGAAAGAGATTGTCCGTTTTGTACACAAAGTGCATCCAGTTTTTGCCGTAACACTCTCAACTTTCTTGCACATGCTATGTGGATGAAATGATGATACCATGCCAACTTTCAACCTTTTCAGAGTTCATTTGAAATGCTTTTCAATTTTAGGGTCTTATAGCTCAAAATAATTAGTAAATGCATGAAAACTAACAAATGAAGTCAGAAAGGATTGAAAAATGATGATGTGGCTTTGAATGGTGCATTTTGAACACACAAAAAGCCAGGAGTTCAAATAAGTTTAAAAAAAATGAAATCTCCTTGTAATAGACGAGTTTCCGGATGAAATCCTGATACTTTGAAAGAGATTGTCCGTTTTGTACACGAAGTGCATCCAGTTTTTGCCGTAACCCTCTCAACTTTCTTGCACATGCTATGTGGATGAAATGATG
>NW_025313544.1:0-519 GCF_018294505.1 Triticum aestivum | reverse complement strand
CGACACGTAAACGCACCCCAGGGTTCGTTAATCATGGAAATTACTCCGGGACCCTAAAAGAGTGAGTAATAGTCCATGTAACAGGCCAAAATCGGCCAAAACTATGAGTGTTGATGACCGACACGTAAGCACACCTTGGAGTTCAACAAGCATGGAAATCACTTTGTGACCCCAAAACAGTGAGTAATAGTCCATGAAACGGGTCAGAATCGACATAAACTGCGAGTGTTGATGACCGGCACATAAACGCACCCCAGGGTTCGTTAATCATGGAAATCACTCCGGGACCCCAAAACAATGAGTAGCAGTCCATGAAACGGGCTAGAATCGGCCAAAGCTGCGAGTGTTGATGACCGACACGTAAACTCACCCCAGGATTCGTTAATCGTGGAAGTCACTGCGAGACCCCCAAATAGTGAGTGATAGTCCACGAAACGGGCCAGAATCGGCCAAAACTGTCAATGTTGATGACCTACACGTAAGCGCACCTTGTTGTTCAACAAGCATGGAAATCACTTC
>NW_025313543.1:0-519 GCF_018294505.1 Triticum aestivum | reverse complement strand
GTCCGTTTTGTACACGAAGTGCATCCAGTTTTTGCCGTAACCCTCTCAACTTTCTTGCACATGCTATGTGGATGAAATGATGATATCATGCCAACTTTCAACCTTTTCAGAGTTCATTTGAAATGCTTTTCGATTTTAGGGTCTTATAGCTCAAAATAATTAGTAAATGCATGAAAAATAACAAATGAAGTGAGAAAGGATTGAAAAATGATAATGTGGATTTGAATGGTGCATTTTGAACACACAAAAAGTCAGGAATTCAAATAAGTTTTAAAAAATGAAATCCCTTTGTAACAGACGAGTTTCCGGATGAAATCCTGATACTTTGAAAGAGATTCTCCGTTTTGTACACGAAGTGCATCCAGTTTCTGCCGTAACCCTCTCAAATTTCTTGCACATGCTATGTGGATGAAATGATGATATCATTCCAACTTTCAACCTTTTCAGAGTTCATTTGAAATGCTTTTCAATTTTTGGGTCTTATAGCTCAAAATAATTAGTAAATGCATGAAAAATAAC
>NW_025313542.1:0-520 GCF_018294505.1 Triticum aestivum | reverse complement strand
GTAATGCGAGTCGAGGCGGACGTCGTCGCGGTAGCGACGACGGATGCTGAGACGAGCACGTGACACCACTGCAACCCTGTCTATCTTAGGGTAACGCGAGTCGAGGCGGACGTCGTCGCGGTAGTGACGACGGACGCCGAGACGAGCACGTGACACCACTGCCACCCTGTCTATCTTAGGGTAACGCGAGTCGAGGCGGACGTCGTCGCGGTAGCGACGACGGACTCCTAGACGAGCACGTGACACCACTGCCACCCTGTCTATCTTAGGGTAACGCGAGTCGAGGCGGACGTCGTCGCGGTAGCGACGATGGAAGCCGAGACGGGCACGTGATAGCACTGCTACCCTCTCTATCTAAGGTTAACGCGAGTCGCGGCGGACGTCGTCGCGGTAGCGACCACGGACGCCGAGACGAGCACGTGACACCAGGGCCACCCTGTCTATCTTAGGGTAACGCGAGTCGATGCGGACGTCATCGCAGTAGCGACGACGGACGCCGAGACGAGCACGTGACACTAGG
>NW_025313541.1:0-520 GCF_018294505.1 Triticum aestivum | reverse complement strand
CATCTGTTACATGGGCACTTCAATGTTTTTTAAACTTATTTGAACTCCGGACTTCTTTTGTGTTTAGTATGCAGCATTCAAAGTGACGTCATCATTTCCCAACATGTTCTGACATCATTTGTTGTTTTTCGGTCATTTACCTAATTCTTTAGAGAGCAAAATGACCGTGAAATTGAGAATCACTACAAAATGAATTCTGAAAATGTTGAAACATGGCATGGTATCATCATTTCACCCGCATAGCATGTGCGAAAGAGTAGAGAGGGTCACGGCAAAAACTGGACGCACTTCGTGTACAAATTGGACAAACTCTTTCGGAGTATCAGGGTTTCGGATGAGAACTCATCTATTACACGGGCACTTCAATGTTTTTTAAACTTATTTGAACTCCGGACTTCTTTTGTGTTCAGTATGCAGCATTCAAAGAGACGTCATCAATTTCCAACATGTTCTGACATCATTTGTTGTTTTTTGGTCATTTACCTAATTCTTTAGAGATCTAAATGACCGTGAAATTGAG
>NW_025313540.1:0-520 GCF_018294505.1 Triticum aestivum | reverse complement strand
AAGTTAAAAACATTCGGAGTGGAGAGCAATCCTCCCTCTCGTGGGCTTAGCTACGACCCCGTAATCGCCTAAGTTCAAAACATTCCGAGTGGAGAGCAATTCTCCCTCTCGGGGGCTTAGCTGCGAACCTTTAATTGCCTAAGTTAAAACCATTCCGAGTGGAGAGCAATCCTCGCACTCGGGGGATTAGCTGCGACCCCGTAATCCCCTAAGTTAAAAACATTCCGAGTTGAGAGCAATCCTCCAACTCGAGGGCTTAGCTTTGACCCCGTAATCGCCTAAGTAAAAAAAATCCGAGTGGAGAGCAGTCCTCCCACTCGGGGGCTTAGCTACGACCCCGTAATCACCTAAGTTTAAAATATTCCGCTCGGGGGCTTAGCTGCGACCGCGTAATCGCCTATGTTAAAAACAATCCTAGTGGAGAGAATCCTCCCACTCGGGGGCTTCGCTGCGACCCCGTAATCGCCTAAGTTATAAACATTCCGAGTGGAGACCAATCCTCCCACACGGAGGCTTAGCT
>NW_025313539.1:0-520 GCF_018294505.1 Triticum aestivum | reverse complement strand
TCGGCGTCCGTCGTTGGTACCGCGACGACGTCCACCTCGCATCGCATTACGCTATGACAGGAAGGCAGTGGTGTCATCTGCTCGTCTCGGCGTTCGTCGTCCCTACCGCGACGACGTCTGCCTCGACTCACGATACGCTAAGACAGGGTGGCAGTGGTGTCACGTGCTTGTATCGGCGTCCGTCGTCGCTACCGCGACAACGTCCGCCTCGACTCGCGTTACGCTAAGACAGGCTAGCAGTGGTGTCACGTGCTCGTCTCGGCGTCCGTCGTCGCTACCGCGACGATGTCCGCCTCGACTCGCGTTACGCTAAGACAGGGTGGCAGTGGTGTCACGTGCTCGTCTCAGCGTCCGTCGTCGGTACCGCGACAACGTCCGCCTCGACTCGCGTTACGCTAAGACAGGAAAGCAGTGGTGTCATGTGCTCGTCTCGGCGTTTGTCGTCCCTACCGCGACGACGTCCGCCTCGACTCGCGATACGCTAAGACAGGGTGGCAGTGGTGTCACGTGCTTGTCTCGG
>NW_025313538.1:0-520 GCF_018294505.1 Triticum aestivum | reverse complement strand
CCCCCCCCAATGCCCTCGTCCCGCCTAACCCTGTAGCGTTTGACCACGGGATCTACCACTTTGACTTTGCACGGACGGGCTTTGACCAGTGGACCTCCCCACCCGGTTGTATTAGGTCAACCCATAGGAACACTTTGGAGCAACATCCGGGGCAGACCCACAGCAAGATCCCCTCCGTGTAGACCCCACGCGTCCGTTTCCCCCCTTCAGGTGCCGGCGGCAGCGCCGTCCATGAGGGGGGCACACCCCGGACACGCGTGCCGGGCGTTTGCAACCGCGACAACACTTCCAGACTTGTGAGAGGCCGCCAGTGCAAGATTTGGCGGCATGCTAGCCCCCGGAGGCCGCCGGCCACAGCCGTAGACGCGCGAACGGCAATCCGCGTGGAGGGAATTTTTCGGATACTTATCCAACACCAAAAATTATGAAAAAATACCATCGTTCCTATAGCACATGTGCCCACGTCTTGCAAAAAAAATCATGATTTTATCGCGCTCCGAGTATTTAGTAATATTGACGC
>NW_025313537.1:0-520 GCF_018294505.1 Triticum aestivum | reverse complement strand
AAACTCGTCTGTTACAAAGGGATTTCATTTTTTAAACCTTTTTTGAACTCCTGACTTTTTGTGTGTTCAAAATGCACCATTCAAAGCCACATCATCATTTTCAATCCTTTCTGACTTCATTTGTTATTTTTCATGCATTTACTAATTATTTTGAGCTATAAGACCCTAAAATTGAAAAGCATTTCAAATGAACTCTGAAAAGGTTGAAAGTTGGCATGATATCATCATTTCATCCACATAGCATGTGCAAGAAAGTTGAGAGGGTTACGGCAAAAACTGGATGCACTTCGTGTACAAAACGGACAATCTCTTTCAAAGTATCAGGATTTCATCCGGAAACTCGTCTGTTACAGAAGGATTTCATTTTTTAAACCTTATTTGAACTCCTGACTTTTTGTGTGTTCAAAATGCACCATTCAAAGCCACATCATTATTTTTCAATACTTTCTGACTTCATTTGTTATTTTCATGCATTTACTAATTATTTTGAGCTATAAGACCCTAAAATTGAAAAGCATTT
>NW_025313536.1:0-520 GCF_018294505.1 Triticum aestivum | reverse complement strand
TGAATGCCACCGTGTCTATCTTAGGGTAACGCGAGTCGAGGCGGACGTCGTCGAGGTAGCGACGACGGACGACGAGACGAGAACGTGACAACAAGGCCACCCTGTCTATCTTAGGGTTACGTGAGTCGAGGCGGACGCCGAGACGAGCACGTGATACCAATGCCACCCTGTTTATCTTAGGTTAACGCGAGCCGGGGCGAATGTCGTCGCGGTAGCGACAGACGGACGCCGAGACAAGCACGTCACATGAATGCCACCCTGTCTATCTTAGTGTAATTCGAGTCGAGGCGGACGTCGTCGCGGTAGCGACGACGGACACCGAGACGAGCACATGACACCAATGCCACCCTGTCTATCTTAGGGTTACGCGAGTCGAGGCGGACGTCGTCGCGGTAGCGACGACGAACGCCGAGACGAGCACGTGACACCAATGCCACCCTGTCTATCTTAGGGAACGCGAGTCGAGGCGGACGTCATGACTGTAGCGACGACGGACGCCGAGATGAGCACGTGGCACCAC
>NW_025313535.1:0-520 GCF_018294505.1 Triticum aestivum | reverse complement strand
CCATGCAATTACTGATTATTTTGAGCTATAAGACCCTGAAATTGAAAAGCATTTCAAATAAACTCTGAAAAGGTTGAAAGTTGGCATGGTATCATCATTTGACCCACATAGCATGTGCAAGAAAGTAGAGAGGGTTACGGCAAAAACTGGATGCATTTTGTGTATAAAACGGAAAATCTCTTTCGAAGTATCAAGGTTTCATACGGAAACTTATCTGTTATAAAGGGATTTCATTTTTTTGAACTTATTTGAACTCCATAGTTTTTCTGTGTTGAAAATGCACCATTCAAAGCCGCATCATCAATTTTCAACCCTTTCTGACTTCATTTGTTATTTTTCATGCAATTACTGATTATTTTGAGATATAAAACCCTGAAATTGAAAAGCATTTCAAATGAACTCTGAAAAGGTTGAAAGTTGGCATGGTATCATCATTTGACCCACATAGCATGTGCAAGAAAGTAGAGAGGGTTACGGCAAAAACTGGATGCACTTCGTGTACAAAACGAACAATCTCTTT
>NW_025313534.1:0-520 GCF_018294505.1 Triticum aestivum | reverse complement strand
GTCAAGAAAGGTGTCCACATTTGCGTTCTTGAACTCCGTTCCGTTGTCGCTCCGAACCTTCTTGATCTTCACGTCAAATTGATTTTGGGCCTTCCTAGCAAAGTTTTTGAAGATCTTTTGGACCTGCGATTTGTCATCAAGAAAGAACACCCACGTAAATCTTGAAAAATCATCAACTATGACTAGACCAAATGAGTTACCAACGAGATTCTTGTAGGCATTTGGACCAAAAAGATCCATGTGAAGTAGCTTGAGTGGTCTTCTTGTGGTCATGATGTTCTTAGCGAGATGACTTCCTCCAACTTGTTTCCCTGCTTGAAAAGCACTACAAAGTCTATCCTTGTCAAATATGACATCGTTAACGCTAAGGATATGATTTCCTTTAATGAGTTTGTCAAGGTTTTGCATGCCCACATGGCCTAGCCTTCTATGCCACAACCAGCCTTTAGAAGATTTAGCAATTAAGCAAGTTTTAGGTTGAGACATTTTAGTGAAATCAACAATGTAAAGATCTCCTCTA
>NW_025313533.1:0-520 GCF_018294505.1 Triticum aestivum | reverse complement strand
ATACGCAACATGCAACCACATATAATAGTGCCAAGTTAGAGCAAGCACCTATGATTGTGGAGTAGGGGAGTGTTGGGGAACGTTGCAGAAAATTAAAAATGTTCCTACGGTTTCACCAAGATCCATCTATGAGTTCATCTAAGCAACGAGAGAAAGGGGAGATGCATCTGCATACCACTTTGTAGATCGCGAGCGGAAGCGTTCAAAAGAACGGGGTTGAAGTCGACGTTCTCGTCGTGATCATATCATCGGAGATCCTAGCACCGAACGGACGGCACCTCCGCGTTCAACACACGTACGGTCAGCATGACGTCTCCTCCGACTTGATCCAGCAAGGGGGAAGGAGAGGTTGATGATGATCCAGCAGCACGACGGCGTGGTGGTGGATGCAGCAGAACTCCGGCAGGGCTTCGCCAAGCTGCTGCGGGAGGAGGACGAGGTGTAGCAGGGGGAGGGAGGCGCCAAGATACAGGGTGCGGCTGCCCTCCCCCTGACCTCCTTTATATAGGCCCCCAGGGGG
>NW_025313532.1:0-520 GCF_018294505.1 Triticum aestivum | reverse complement strand
GCCAAGTGGCCTTGGTATATCACCGGTAGACCGCCCGTCAAATTTCGTTCCATTTGGAGGTCGTTTGACGCGCCAACGGTTAACCGCGTAGCCCAAAACCCCCCTTCTCTTTGCAGCCCAGCCCGTCTTCACCACAGCCCATGAGCCCATCCATACCCCCTCCATGCTCTCGGTCATTCGATCATGATCGTGTGGGCGAAAACCGCACCTCATGTGGACTCTCCTAGCTCCCTCTACCTATAAATAGGTGCCCTCCCCCGAAATTCGCGGATGAACCCTAGCCTCCTTCCTCTCGCGCCGCCGGACATTTTCCCCGCCACCGACGGACATATCCACCGCCTCCCGCAGCCAACCGCACGCCGCCACGTGTCCCCGCCGCCGTCCTCCACCGCGGGCCGCTGCAGGCCCGCAGGAGCCCAGATCCGGCATGCCCGGGCCCAGATCCGTGCAGCCGCCGCGTGCTCCGACCCCGTCGCCCGCGGGCCTCCGCGCCGTTCCACCGCACCGTCCGGCGAGCTCC
>NW_025313531.1:0-520 GCF_018294505.1 Triticum aestivum | reverse complement strand
TCGACTAGATTCGGGGATCAGTCGACGGGCGCATTCGTCGAGAGAATGTTGGAGGTTCTCCAGATGCGTGCGCTTAACCAAAGTGGCAAGGCACGCAGCCTCCAAGGCCCGAGCCTCGAAAGTCTCCCACATGATAGGGGTCTAGAGCGCCTCCATGTTGCGGCGGTGCAACTCTTCTCTCTGCTGCGAATTGAGAGGTTGGGGCTCGTACTCATCAAGATCGTACGACGGGCCATCACCGTCACCGTCGTTGCCGTTGCGGCGAAGCCCGGGTGGGCTACGACGAGAGTTAGCCATGAGAACTTCCGCCACGGGGTCACTGCTCTCGCGCTCGCAGAGAGTATCCGCGGAACCAGTCGACGGGTTGAATGGTCCATAAAGAAATTAGTCGGGCTCGATAGCCGTGACTTGAGGGGTGGCCGACTGGTGGGCCACCGCATGCTTTACCCACCGCTGGAGCCACGACTGACCGGATCGCTTGCGGCGGTGCCCAGCGGAGATAGTGGATGATGCGGGAGCC
>NW_025313530.1:0-520 GCF_018294505.1 Triticum aestivum | reverse complement strand
GCCCCAGGTCACTTTGGGTGTTTTATTAAGCTTGTTGAGTAGCTCCATGCCATGTTCTTACTTGTCATGTTCAGGTTTTCTATCATGTTGTTTTGCTGCTCCGAAGAGAGCTTCGTGATCTGAAATTTCAGACTAGTGTTGATTTCACTAAGTCTGAAATCTGTTTTGCATTTGCGTTTTAGCCATGCTCGTTTGAACCTCTTAATGGATGAATTTGCCTATGGCTCAGTGCTAGTGTTTTGTCAACCATCTTGTGTACATCACTGCCATGTATTTTGTTTTCATGTTTGGTGGCTGTAGCATGTTCATTTCGTTGCATTTAGATGCCTACTTGCTGTAAATCGCAGACCGGTGCCGTATCTTAAAACGCTTGCCATTTCCAAACCGTAGCTCCGATTCCTATGATCTTTATATCGTTTTCAAGCGATTTCATCCCCTCTATCCAGTGGCACACTTGGTTTTCCAAGTTGATGCCAGATTCATGCATTTCCTGTCATATCTTGCATTTTGCATCCCGCAT
>NW_025313529.1:0-520 GCF_018294505.1 Triticum aestivum | reverse complement strand
GAATGTAATAAGCCACCCATCTCATGGTAGTGAGTGGAAAAGCTTCAATGATAAACACAAAAAGTTTGCTGCTGGCCCGAGAAACATTAGACTTGGCTTAGCTTCAGATGGATTTAACCCATTTGGCCACCAGAGCGCCACATATAGCATGTGGCTAGTGCTTGTTATCCCTTACAACATGCCTCCAAATGTCTGCACCAAAGAATCAAACTACATGATGGCTTTGCTCATCTCAGGTCCAAAAAGTCCTGGAAAGGATTTTGATTTGTTCATGGAGCCTCTTGTGGAGGAACTTCAACATCTATGGAGGGGTGTTCTCACTCGAGACCTATATAGCAGCCCACCAGCTGATTTCTTTTTGTGTGCTGTTATAATTTGGTGCATCCATGATTATCCTGCTTTGGGAACTATGTCAGGGAAAACGACACATGGTTACAATGCATGTGTTCGCTGTGACAGGATTCCGCTGTCATATGCAATACTTAGCAAGATTTGTTACATTGGACACCGTCGTTTCCTT
>NW_025313528.1:0-520 GCF_018294505.1 Triticum aestivum | reverse complement strand
GGGGGGGGGCACACCACATGCCTTGGGGGGCACTCCTCCCCCCTTGGCAGCCGCCCCCTTGGGAGATTGAATCTCCTAGGGCCGGCGCCCCACCTGGGGGCCTATATAAAGGGAGGGGGAGAGGGGCAGCCGGACCCTGAAGTCCTGGCGCCCCCTCCCCCTGCTACACCTCTTCCTCCTCCGTCACTTGCTTGGCGAAGCCCTGCCAGAGTGCTGCTGTTCCACCACCACCACGCTGTTGTGCTGCTGCTGGAGCCATCATCATCAACCTCTCCTTCCCCCTTGCTGGATCAAGAAGGAGGAGACGTCACACGCTCCGTACGTGTGTTGAATGCGGAGGTGCCGTCCGTTCGGCGCTAGGATCTCCGGTGATCTGAATCACGGCGAGTACAACTCCATCATCACCGCTCCATCTAACGCTTCCGTACGCGATCTACAAGTGGTATGTAGATGCAAACTCACTCCCTTGACTCGTTGCTTAGATGAACTCATAGATGGATCTTGGTGAAACCGTAGGAAA
>NW_025313527.1:0-520 GCF_018294505.1 Triticum aestivum | reverse complement strand
AGTACGCCTATCTAAAGCTTAAGATGCCCGGTCCACGAGGCGTCATCAGGATAGACGGAAATACGGAACGCTCCCTCCGTACAGAGGAGCATACTGCGGCTATTGCAGCCGAAGTACAAAGCGGCCCCATTAAGCCGCGTATCTCATCGGCCATTAAGCAACCGACCTCTACTACACAGGACCGGTCAATTTCAGAGCTGGATTAGCAGTTCGCCCTCTGTCGTTCGCCTCATATACTCACGAAGTTTGTATCGCGCATGCATCATTATGCACTTAAAATACCTTGGTCATCGGCGGAGGCACAATACAGACAGGCTTACAATGCGGTTCACACTCCTATAGCCTTCTTCTTTTTTCTAACTATTTTTTATCTTTTACTACAGGTGAATCAAAACCTGTTCATCCTATGGACTTACAAGGACTCATTCTGAGTTTGGCTTCGTATAAATAACCAACGGCTATTCCTGTTAAGGAATCTTTTCGCTGAGGCAAATGCAGCGCAGACGTGCGACAGGAAGTC
>NW_025313526.1:0-520 GCF_018294505.1 Triticum aestivum | reverse complement strand
TTCGGGATATAATTTTCCAGAAAGTGGCCCTTGTGCTCACCAGCCCCAGGATTACTGTTAGCTGATGAGGCACCAACTTGATACAGAAATTCCAAGCAAAGTACAAAATATGTAGTACAAGACCATTGTGGCCTATGAGTACAACACTTGGTTTCTAGTGGTTGATGGCGGAAGCGGTTTGTGGTTCATCTGCGTCTATGGGACTCCATTTCCCACAAGAACAGCTGACCAGGATAACTCCTATCTTCGCGAGGCTGCTACCATCATTGCGTAGGTTCCGGGGCTGTCATCACAACGCTCATCTCCAAGCAAGAAATCTGGCCAAGACAATAGCCAGGGACAAGCCAGTGAGTACTTTGGAATGTACTCGCAAACATTATGAACACGGGTCTAATATAACAAAGGATAAACATGCTCCGAAATATTCTATGATCATAACGTCTGTCACGAAATCCATGATGCACGCATGCGGGTAAAATATGACTATGCAATACGGGAGTAGAAATAGAATGCACCGATC
>NW_025313525.1:0-520 GCF_018294505.1 Triticum aestivum | reverse complement strand
CCCTAACTTATATCCATCATGCCCGCTAGGTTTAGATGACAAACCTTTCCCCGCGGTGTAGGCGTCGCCGGCGTTCAACGACGGCAGCTGTCCCCGCCTTGAATCTAGCAGCCGGCGACGTGCACGACGAGCCACCGGCCGGGTGTTTTGCAGGATCCGCGACGGGGGGTGGGGAGAGTGGTGCGGAGGCGGCGTGGCACGTCGGGCCCTTCACGTCCGGGGGGTGGATGATGACAGTGAGATGCGGCGACGCACGCCGTTGGGACGGCGACGGCGGTGTCTGACGGGGTCGGACGGCGGCGTCGGACGGAGTGGGAGGGCGGCGATCCGCGGGGCCGGCGATCGGATGTGGCGGGTGAGTACACGAGGTGGGTGGGCGAGTAGACGGGGTGCTTGGACGCACGCCGTTGGGACGGCCACGGCGGCGTCGGACGGGCTCGGACGGCGGCGTTGGACGGGGTCGGAGGGCGGCGATCCGCGGCGGCGGCGATCGTATGGGGCGGCCGAGTAGACGGGGTGG
>NW_025313524.1:0-520 GCF_018294505.1 Triticum aestivum | reverse complement strand
CATGCAACTTTCCACCGTTCCGTTTATCATCATCATGACATACTTTACTTTTTTCATATTGCCATTGCATGATCATGTAGTTGACATCGTATTTGTGGCAAAGCCACCATGCATTATTTTTCATACATGTCACTCTTGATTCATTGCACCATCCTGATACACCGCCGGAGGCATTCATATAGAGTCATATCTTGTTCTAGTTTCGAGTTGTAATTCCTATGTTGTAATCAATAGAAGTGTGATGATCATCATTATTAGAGCATTTCCCAAAGAAAAAGAAAAGAAAGAAAAAGAAAAAAAAGAAAGGCCAAAATGAAAAAAAGAAAGGCCCAAAAAAAGAAAAGAAAAGAAAAGAAAGAGAAAAGAAAAATAAATAAATAAATAAAAAGGGCAATGTTACTATCTCTTTTTCCACACTTGTGCTTCAAAGTAGCACCATGTTTTTCATATAGTGAGTCTCATAAGTTGTGTTTTTCATACTAGTGGGAATTTTTCATTATAGAACTTGGCTTTTATATTC
>NW_025313523.1:0-520 GCF_018294505.1 Triticum aestivum | reverse complement strand
TCTCAACTTTCTTCCACATGCTATGTGGCTGAAATGACGATATCATGCCAAGTTTCAACCTTTTCAGAGTTCATTTGAAATGCTTTTCAATTTTAGGGTCTTATAGCTCAAAATAATTAGTAAATGCATGAAAAATAACAAATGAAGTCAGAAAGGATTGAAAAATGATGATGTGGCTTTGAATGGTGCATTTTGAACACACAAAACGTCAGGAGTTCAAATAAGGTTTAAAAAATGAAATCCCTTTGTAACAGACGAGTTTCCGGATGAAATCCTGATACTTTGAAAGAGATTGTCCTTTTTTACACGAAGTGCATCCAGTTTTTGCGGTAACCCTCTCAACTTTCTTGCACATGCTATGTCGATGAAATGATGATATCATGCCAACTTTCAACCTTTTCAGAGTTCATTTGAAATGCTTTTCAATTTTAGGGTCTTATAGCTCAAAATAATTAGTAAATGCATGAAAAATAACAAATGAAGTCAGAAAGGATTGAAAAATGATGATGTGGCTTTGAAT
>NW_025313522.1:0-520 GCF_018294505.1 Triticum aestivum | reverse complement strand
GTTTTGGGGCCTCGGAGCGATTTCCATAGTTGTTGAACCCCAAGACGCGCTTATGTGTCGGTCATCAACACTCATAGTTTTGGCCGATTCTGGCCTGGTTCGTAGACTATTACTCATTGGTTTAGTGTCCTGGATTGATTTCCATAGTTGTTGAACCCCAAGGTGCGGTCATGTGTCGGTCATCAACAGTCATAGTTTTGGCCGATTCTGGCCCGTTTCGTGGACTATTACTTACTTTTTGGGGTCCCGGAGTGATTTCCACGATTAACGAACCCTGGGGTGCGTTTACGTGCCGGTCATCAACACTCGCGGTTTTGGCCGATTCTGGCCCGATTCATGGACTATTAGTCACTGTTTTGGGGTCTCGGAGTGATTTCCACCATTAACGAACCCTGGGGTGCGTTTACGTGTTGGTCATCAACACTCGCGGTTTTTGTAGATTCCTGCCCATTTCGTGCACTATTACTCACTGTTTTGGGGTCCCAGAATGATTCCCATGATTAACGAACCCTGAGGTGCA
>NW_025313521.1:0-520 GCF_018294505.1 Triticum aestivum | reverse complement strand
AGAACGTGTTGGAAATTGATGACGTCGCTTTGAATGATGCATATTGAACGCAAAAATAGGCTGGAGTTCAAATAAGTTTAAAAAACATTGAAGTGCCCGTGTAACAGATGAGTTCTCGTCCGAAACCATGATACTCCGAAAGAGATTGTCCAGTTTGTACACGAGGTGCGTCCAGTTTTCGCTGTGACCCTCTCTACTCTTTTGCAGATGCTATGCGGGTGAATTGATGATACCATGCCAAGTTCCAACATTTTCAGAGTTCATTTTGTAGTGATTTTCAATTTCACCGTCATTTAGCTCCCTAAACAAATCGGTAAATGACTGAAAAACAGCAAATGATGTCAGAACATGTTGGAAATTGATGGCGTCGGTTTGAATGATGCATTCTAAACGCAAAAATAGGCTGGAGTTCAAATAAGTTGAAAAAACATTGAAGTGCCCGTGTAACAGATGAGTTCTCGTCCGAAACCCTGATACTCCTAAAGAGATTGTCCAGTTTGCACACGAGGTGCGTCCAGTT
>NW_025313520.1:0-521 GCF_018294505.1 Triticum aestivum | reverse complement strand
TCGCTTTGAATGCTGCATACTGAACACAAAAGAAGTCCGGAGTTCAAATAAGTTTAAAAAACATTGAAGTGCCCGTGTAACAGATGAGTTCTCGTCCGAAACCGTGATACTCCGAAAGAGTTTGTCCAATTTGTACGTGAAATGCGTCCAGTTTTTGCCGTGACCCTCTCTACTCTTTCGCACATGCTATGCGGGTGAAATGATGATACCATGCCAAGTTTCAACATTTTCAGAATTCATTTTGTAGTGATTTTCAATTTCACGATCATTGAGCTCTCTAAACAATTAGGTAAATGACCGAAAAACAACAAATGATGTTAGAACATGTTGGAAATTGATGATGTCGCTTTGAATGCTGCATACTGAACACAAAAGAAGTCCAGTGTTCAAATAAGTTTAAAAAACATTGAAGTGCCCGTGTAACTGATGAATTCTCGTCCAAAACCCTGATACTCCGAAAGAGTTTGTCCAATTTGTACATGAAGTGCGTCCAATTTTTGCAGTGACCCTCTCTACTCTTT
>NW_025313519.1:0-521 GCF_018294505.1 Triticum aestivum | reverse complement strand
ATCATCAATTTTCAACCCTTTCTGACTTCATTTGTTACTTTTCATGCATTTACTAATTTTTTAGCTATATGACCCTGAAAATGAAAAGCACTACAAATGAACTCTGAAAAGGTCGAAAGTTGGCACGTTATCATCATTTCACCCACATAGAATGTGCTAAAAAGCTGAGAGGGTTACAGCAAGAACTGGATGCACTTCGTGTACAAAACGGACAATCTCTTTTGAAGTATCAGGGTTTCATACGGAAACTCGTCTGTTACAAAGGGATTTCAATTTATTGAACTTACTTGAACTCCAAACGTTTTGTGTGTTGAAAATGAACCATTAAAAGCCACATCATCAATTTTCAACCTTTCTGACTTCATTTGTTATTTTTCACGCATTTTCTGATTTTTTGAGGCATATGACCCATGAAAATGAAAAGCTCTACAAATGAACTCTGAAAAGGTTGAAACTTGGCATGGTATCATCATTTCACGCACATAGAATATGCTAAAAAGTTGAGAGGGTTACGGCAAAAA
>NW_025313518.1:0-521 GCF_018294505.1 Triticum aestivum | reverse complement strand
GACGTCGCTTTGAATGCTGCATACTGAACACAAAAGAAGTCCGGAGTTCAAATAAGTTTAAAAAACATTGAAGTGCCCGTGTAACAGATGAGTTCTCGTCCAAAACCCTGATACTCCGAAAGAGATTGTCCAGTTTGTACACGAAGTGCGTCCAGTTTTTGCCGTGTCCCTCTCCACTCTTTCGCACATTCCATGCGGGTGAAATGATGATACCATGCCAAGTTTCAACATTTTCATAGTTCATTTTGTAGTGATTTTCAATTTCACGGTCATTATTTAGCTCTCTAAACAATTAGGTAAATGACTGAAAACCAACAAATGATGTCAGAACATGTTGGAAATTGATGACGTCGCTTTGAATGCTGCATACTGAACACAAAAGAAGTCCGGAGTTCAAATAAGTTTAAAAAACATTAAAGTCCCCGTGTAACAGATGAGTTCTCGTCCGGAACCCTTCTCCGAAAGATATTGTCCAGTTTGTACATGTAGTGCGTCCAGTTTTTGCCGTGACCCTCTCTACT
>NW_025313517.1:0-521 GCF_018294505.1 Triticum aestivum | reverse complement strand
CAACCGCGCTGCTGGCCCGCGCCGCGGCCAACCCCTCTCCGTCGACGCCCCGGCTCCGGCCACTCCGACTCCCCTGGCCGGCGACCTGCGGCGCTGGGTCAGGGGCTCGACCCGCTAACGGGCGCCCCGTAGCCCCCTGCACCCGCGCACCCATGCGCCCGCACCCGTTAAGGCCCCCCAGGGCCACTGACATGGGGACCCCACCCCACAGAACATTTTTTTTTAAAAAGGAGAGAATTAAAATAAAATTATTAAATAAAAATAAAAATGATTAATAAAATTAATTATTAATTAATTAATTAACTAATGGATTAATTAAGTTAATTAATCCGGTTTAATTAATTTAATTAACTAGTTAAGTTAATTAAATTGTAATTAGATTAACCTAAACCCTAATTAACCTAATTAGAGGATGACAGGTGGGTCCCTCCTGGACCCACATGTCAGGGTTGACTCAGTCAACCCCTGTTGACTGCTGACGTCAGCATGACATCATGCTGACGTCATAAATACATTTTTTT
>NW_025313516.1:0-521 GCF_018294505.1 Triticum aestivum | reverse complement strand
TGAAAATCACTACAAAACAAACTCTGAAAATGTTGAAGGTATCATCATTTCACCCGCACAGCATGTGCGAAAGAGTAGAGAGGGTCACGGCATAAACTGGACGAACTATGTGTACAAACTGGACAATCGCTTTCGCAATATCAAGGTTTCGGACGAGAACTCATCAGTTACACGGGCACTTCAGTTTTTTAACTTATATGAACTCCAGACTTTTTTTGAGCCGGCATTATGCAGCATTCGAAGCGACGTCATCAATTTCCAACACGTTCTGACATCATTTGCTATTTTCAGTCACCGATTTGTTTAGATCAGAGCTAAATGACCGTCAAAATGAAAATCACTACAAAACAAACTCTGAAAATGTGGAAGGTATCATCATTTCACCCGCATAGCATGTGTGAAAGAGTAGAGAGGGTCACGGCAAAAACTCGACGAACTACGTGTACAAACTGGACAATCTCTTTCGGAGTATCAGGGTTTCGGATGAGAACTCATCAGTTACACGGGCACATCATTTTTTT
>NW_025313515.1:0-521 GCF_018294505.1 Triticum aestivum | reverse complement strand
TCAACACTCGCAGTTTTGGCCGATTCTGGCCCGTTTTGTGGACTATAACTCGCTGTTTCGGGTCCCGGAGGGATTTCCACGATTGACGAACCCCTGGTGCGTTTATGTTCCGGTCATCAACAATCGCGGTTTTCTTTGATTCTGTCCCTTTCGTGGACTACTACTCACCGTTTTCGGGTCCTAAAGCGATTTCCATTGCTGTCGAACCCCAATGTGTGCTTACGTGTTGGTCGCCAAGTCTCACAGTTTTGGCCGATTCTGGCCCGTTTCTTGGACTATTACTCAGTTTTGGGGTCCCGAAGTGATTTCCACGATTGACGAACCCCGGGGGTGCGTTTATGTGTCGGTCATCAACACTCACAATTTTGGTTAATTCTGGCCGTCTCGTGGACTATTACTCGCTGTTTTGGGGTCCCGGAGAGATTTCCACGATTGACGAACCTCTGGGTGCGTTTACGTGTCGGTCATCAACACTCGCAGGTTTTGTTGATTCCGACCCATTTCGTGGACTATTACTCACC
>NW_025313514.1:0-521 GCF_018294505.1 Triticum aestivum | reverse complement strand
GGTCTGGCCATCTCATTGTCTCTGGTTCGATCCCTTTTTCAAGCAGACCATTCTCAGCCTTGGACCACTTAGGCCGGGCTTGCAGGTAGCCACTTGACCCCGTGCGATGGTGAAGCGTCTTCTTCGCAGCATTTTTCTTGTTTGTCTCCGACATCTTCTTACTCTTTTCCGATGTCTTGTGGGCCACAAATGCGGGCCAGTGATCTTTGATCTTCTCATATTTGCTCATGAATTCTGGTGTCTTTTTATTTTTGACAAACTGGTTCAGCTCTTTCCTCCACCTCCTCATTAGGGTTGCCATCTTCTTAAGAACACAAGACTTGATTAATTCCTCTTTAACTGGCTTCTCCGGATCCTCCTCTGGCGGTAGGGTGAAATTTGCCTTCAGCTCAGTCCAAAGATATTCTTTCTGCATATCATTGACATAAGACACCTCAGGGTCTTCCTCCTTAGGCTTATACCATTGCTGGATGCTGATCGGGATCTTCTCCCTAACA
The DNA here is from genome assembly GCF_018294505.1 of Triticum aestivum. Lineage (NCBI taxonomy): Eukaryota > Viridiplantae > Streptophyta > Magnoliopsida > Poales > Poaceae > Triticum > Triticum aestivum. The sequence goes on along the minus strand of NW_025313514.1, from coordinate 24 downwards.
AGAACCCCGCACTGAGAAGAAAAT
>NW_025313513.1:0-521 GCF_018294505.1 Triticum aestivum | reverse complement strand
GAAGCACTATGGCCGTTGGATGGACATTGTACGGTCACTGGAGCTAGAATCGTTCATATTGACTAAGTTGACAAAGCCCTCCGTCCTCGTCAACTTAGTAGGCCCACAAGTCAGCCACCCACTATGGTGGGTCCCAGCTAGCAGGGGGTATTCATTTTTTGGTGTGTAATAAGGAGGCACTTCCTTGCGTGCGAAGATATAGCTGCTGGGTCCGACCTGTTAGCGGGGGGAACGTTCTAAGGAGGAACTTTCCTTGCGTGCGACCCTGGACCTCATGGGTCCCAGCCGTCAGGCTCTCCATGTACAGTCCTCTTCCGATGACTCTCGTATGTTGACCACGCCGCGCCGAGCGCACCGAGGCGGTGGACGACGGCGAGGCCCCAGACTGGAACGACCCGGAGATGGGGAAGACGCGACAGTGGAGTCGCAGACGGAGAGGAGTGGGAAACTTGACTGGTTCGGGGGCGGGGTGGGCCTACACTCGGCAGAGAATAACAGGAGGTGCGGAGTGGAGGGATGGC
>NW_025313512.1:0-521 GCF_018294505.1 Triticum aestivum | reverse complement strand
TCGTCCGCTTCCCATTCGAGCCGGACATAGTTCAGCCGAGAGTCCCCTGATAATCCCCAAGTGCAGGGAATCATGGTAGCAATTCCCAAAGGTGGAAGTGATAAGTATGGAGTGTCAAAACCTCAAGGAGCTAAAGGTAAGATCAATATTCTCTCAAGCCCTATCTGCCACTGATACGACTCTACGTGCACCGAACGTCTGCTTCCAACTAGAAACAAGAAGTAAAACTGCATTGTGGGTATAAAGAAGATAACTTTGCATGATATCGGAGAGCTAAAATATGAAAGTTGGTGCTGTTATCACCAAGTTAGAATATATTACTAAATATTATAAATAGCGAGTGTGGAATAATGGTGGATCGGTGTGCGGAATTGTCCTAGGAAATTATAAACAAGACCGGTAGTCGTCATTGCAATTTCATATGAGGGAGAGGCATAAGCTAACATACTTTCTCTACTTGGATCATATGCACTTATGATTGGAACTCGAGCAAGCGTCCGCAACTACTAAACATCATTAAG
>NW_025313511.1:0-521 GCF_018294505.1 Triticum aestivum | reverse complement strand
TTAGCTCCTAAATGACTTCACATGCTTAGCTAGCTCCAAAATGACATAATAAGCTTAATTAGCCCCAAAATGACATATTTAACCTAGGATAGCTCTAAAATGACTTATACTTAGCATTTTTCCTCCAAAATGACTTAATATGCTTAGCTAGCATAAAAATGACCTATTTAACCTAGGATAGCTCTAAAATGGCCTATACTTAGCATATTTTCCTCAAAAAAGACTTAATATGCTTAGCTAGCTCTAAAATGATATAGTATGCTTAAGAAATGACATATTTTAGGTCCTAAATGACTTCATATGCTTAGCTAGCTCCAAAATGACATAATAACCTTACTTAGCTTCAAAATGACCTATTCAACCCAGGCTAGCTCTAAAATGACCTATACTTAGCATTTTTCCTCCAAAATGACTTAATATGCTTAGCTAGCTCAAAAATTACATAATAAGCTTAATTAGCTCCAAAATGACCTATTTAACCTAGGATAGCTCTAAAATGACCTATACTTAGCATTTTTTCC
>NW_025313510.1:0-521 GCF_018294505.1 Triticum aestivum | reverse complement strand
TGTGTTTGCCCTGCATAGCAAGATTGAAAAGATGCGGGTCTCTGAACCCCATCCCGCCCTTACACTTGGGTGTAGCTAGCTCCTTCCAGGACACCCGATGCTACTCCAAAAATATTTGGCCATTGGTGAAGTAAGACTCTTACAAACTTTCTTGGTCAGTAGGAATGTACTCATTGGATAAGTAGGAATTGATTGAACGACAGATTTGAGAAGAGTCTCTCGACCTGCACAAGCCAATAATTTTTCCGACCAGCCTTGTATTTTCCCACGAGCTCTTTCGCTGATATGATCAAATGTACCATTGGTAATCCGACCCACAGCAGTAGGGAGGCCCAGGTATTTCTCACTGAATGCTTGCACGTGGATATTTAAAGTTGCTTGCAGAACCTGCCTCAACGAATCAGGAGTGTTAGTACTGAAGTATACTGAACTTTTATCATGATTAACACTTTGGCCCGATGCCTCTCCATAAATCTTGAGAATCTCATTGAGTCTGAGAGCACTTGGATTACTTGCATTGA
>NW_025313509.1:0-521 GCF_018294505.1 Triticum aestivum | reverse complement strand
ATGACCCGGAAATTGAAAAGCAATTCAAATGAACTCTGAAAAGGTTGAAAGTTGGCATGGTATCATCATTTCACCCACATAGCATGTGCTAAAAAGTTGAGAGGGTTACGGCCAAAACTGGATGCACTTCGTGTACAAAATGGACAATCTCTTTCGAAGAATCAGGGTTTCAAACGGAAACTCGTCTATTATAAAAGCCATTTCATTATTTTGAACTCTAGACTTTTTGTGTGTTCAAAATGCACCATTCAAAGCCACATCATCAATTTTCAACCCTTTCTGACTTCATTTGTTATTTTTCATGCATTTACTGATTTTTTTTGAGCTATATGACCCTGAAATTGAAAAGCACTTCAAATGAACTCTGAAAAGGTTGAAAGTTGGCATGGTATCATCATTTCACCCACATAGCATGTGCTAAAAAGTTGAGAGGGTTACGGGAAAAACTGGATGCACTTCGTGTACAAAATGGACAATCTCTTTCGAAGTATCAGGGTTTCGAACGAAAACTCATGTGTTAC
>NW_025313508.1:0-521 GCF_018294505.1 Triticum aestivum | reverse complement strand
CATGGACCAAGAGAAGGGAAATGTGATAGGAGGCGGGTGTATCTGTTGTAGTGAATTGGTGGGCCTTGGACCGACCATAGTTTAATGGGCCAAATTTTTAATTGGGTTGATTGCTACGTGGGCTGTCACTTTTGGACCTTGTCGAAATTCGATGGGCCATTGGGCCGATTCCTACATGGGCTGCCATATCAAATGATGACATGGTAAACATGTTAACGCCGTTACAAGCACGTCAGTTAAGCATTCCTGGGGCAGATCCATGACGGTCGAGAACCGTCAAGGATGGTATGATGTCAAATTATGACGCGATATACATGACGGATTTCGAGTCTGTCATGAATGCGCACGCATGACAGATTTCTACTGATCCATGATGGAATAGAACCGTCATGTATTAACGGATTTCTTGTAGTGGGATGAGCCGGAGCCCTCCTAACCGCCTACCCAACCAGTGCCCGGCACTGTAGTCGTGGACATCTTCTTCGACGAAGAGTAGCTAGGGTCGTATGTAGATGTAGTAC
>NW_025313507.1:0-521 GCF_018294505.1 Triticum aestivum | reverse complement strand
ATCGACAACGACATACCCGATACATACATACATACATATCACATGCATCCATACATATATGAACAAAATTAATATCTACTAATTAACAACCTAAATAAAAAAACTAATACATATAGGAAGAAGAAGAAAAAAGAAGAGAAGAAAGAATAGAGGAGAAGACTTCCTCTTCTTCCTCTCCTCTTCTTCTCTCTCTTCTTCCCCTTCTTCCTCGCCTCTCTCATGAATGTCCGACGTTCTCGACCCTTGACCCCCTAAACTAGTTCTCAACCCTCGACCCCCTAAACTAGTTCTCGACCCCCCTCATGTCGAAGTTATCAGGGAGGGGGTATATCGGCCCCCCCTCATGTCGAAGTTACCAGCGAGGGTTATATCGACCCCCTCCTGTCGAAGTTAACGGGGAGGGAGTATATTGACAATGACATACATACATGGAAAAAAATGCTATCCATCTATACATACATAGCCACATACATATACACATGGAAATAATGCTATGAAAAAAATATGAAAAAAAAATAATA
>NW_025313506.1:0-521 GCF_018294505.1 Triticum aestivum | reverse complement strand
AAAAAAAACCATCTTGTTATCCTCGATGGCAACAATACAATACGTGTCTTGCTGCCCCTTCTGTCACTGGGAAAGGACACCGCAAGATTGAACCCAAAGCTAAGCACTTCTCCCATTGCAAGAACTACCAATCTAGTTGGCCAAACCAAAAGGATAATTCGAAGAGACTTGCAAAGATAACTCAATCATACATAAAAGAATTCAGAGAAGATTCAAATATTGTTCATAGATAAGCTGGATCATAAACCCACAATTCATCGGTCTCAACAAACACACCGCAAAAAGAAGATTACATCGAATAGATCTCCACGAGAAAGGGGGAGAACATTGTATTGAGATCCAAAAAGAGAGAAGAAGCCATCTAGCTACTAGCTATGGACCCGAAGGTCTGAAGTAAACTACTCACACTTCATTGGAGGGGCTATGGTGTTGATGTAGAAGCCCTCCGTGGTGGATGCCCCCTCTGGCGGAGCTCCGAAATAGGCCCCAAGATGGGATCTCATGGATACAGAAGGTTGCGG
>NW_025313505.1:0-521 GCF_018294505.1 Triticum aestivum | reverse complement strand
AATTTTATTTCATAATTTTTGGAGTTAGCGAAGTATTGTTACTCTTGCCTTCTTTACAGACTGTACTGTTTTGGCAGATTGCTGTTATGTTTGCATTGTTTGCATATGTTTGCTTGTTTAATGATTCTATTTGAGGATAGGAGTATTAAATATGCAGAGGCATTTAGTATTCAATGTTGAATAATAATAATAGTGATTTGTTACAGTAGAAAATGATAAGGTTTTGCATTGGTTTATACTAACCTATCTCACGAGTTCTTGTTGAGTTTGTTGTGGATGAAGCTTTTGAGAAATAGAGAAACCATGATATGAGAGGAATTAAGGAGACACAAAACTTCAAGCTTGGGGATTCCCAAGGCACCCCAAGATAATATTTCAATAAGTCTCAAGCATCTAAGCTTGGGGATGCCCCGGTAGGCATCCCACCTTTTCTCTTCAACAACTATCGGTTAGTATCGGTTGAGCCTAAGTTTTTGCTTCTTCACATGAGTTGTGCTATCCTTGCAATGTCATTTTATTTT
>NW_025313504.1:0-521 GCF_018294505.1 Triticum aestivum | reverse complement strand
GGAGACCTTCAAGGACAAAGCTTTGGAGGCGAGCGACAAGGTGGCGAGCGAGGATGATGCTTCCATCTTACGAGGCGAGAGGGATGATGTGCCATCTTCGGCCTTCATCCACGGCGACGATGACGAGATGATCAAGCATGGGATTTTCCCTTCGGTCATGGAGGAGAGTGATGATGTGCCATCTTTGTCCTTCATCCATGGCGACGACGACGAGATGGTTGAGCATGGGATTCTCCCTCCGACCACGGCGACGTATGATGACTTGAGTGACTTTTGCCACCATATTGAGAGTGAGAGTGACTTCACCACTAGCCCCATATATGATGAGTTGCCCCACTTTACATGTGAGGAGAGCCACAACCCCCACCACTTGAGTGAGATGAGTGACTCCACCATACGTGACTTTGAGTGCACCTACTTTGAGGGAGTGAGTGAACCACCACATAGAGAAAGTGAGATAGTTGATAGGTCTTGTGAGGCCATTTGCATGTCTAACAACTTGACCTCTACCTCTATTGTGT
>NW_025313503.1:0-521 GCF_018294505.1 Triticum aestivum | reverse complement strand
TTGTTACTAACGCTGATAGAGGCGAGGGTCCCGATCTTTCGATGAGATGATAACTATCGATTTGGTGGAGACGACTTTGACGATCCGACTACAAACGTGCACGACGTTGCGCCTTAGCAACCGCTAAACCAATCTCCTGAGGTTACTGACGATGCTGGAAGCACGGTCAGCCTGACCACGAAGGTCTATTCCTGCAAGCAATCGAAGAACGAGCAAGAATACGATAAAGCAATCTGAATATCGCAAATATATATGAAGTATTGATAATGGTGGCGATCCGGAAGCGGTCTTGGTCTGGTCATTGGACACAAACGAAGTACACGAAGTTGCAATGGCTAACTTTTAACTAAACAAATCCCAAGGAAAAAGCTACTAGATGGATCTACTTATATAGGAGCAAGGGGTGGCGGCCAAGGAGGTGGGAGGACGTCCCAAGGCAGCCTAAAACTAACCCTAGGTCGTACAAGGCTCATGGGCCCAAGTGGAGGTGATGCAACACCTTTGGGCTTGTAGTTTGACTC
>NW_025313502.1:0-521 GCF_018294505.1 Triticum aestivum | reverse complement strand
GGGAGAAAAAATCAGAGAGAAGAAATCATCGCGTTTTACGATATGGAGCTGCCGCCAAGCCCTAATCTCTCTCGGGAGGGCTGATCTGGAGTCCGTTCGGGGCTCCAGAGAGGGGGATTCGTCGTCGTCGTCATCATCAACCATCCTCCATCACCAATTTCATGATGCTCACCACCATGCGTGAGTAATTGCATCGTAGGCTTGCTGGATGGTGATGGGTTGAATGAGATTTATCATGTAATCGAGTTAGTTTTGTTAGGGTTTGATCCCTAGTATCCATTATGTTCTGAGATTGATGTTGCTATGACTTTGCTATGCTTAATGCTTGTCACTAGGGCCCGAGTGCCATGATTTCAGATCTGAACCTATTATGTTTTCATGAATATATCTGTGTTCTTTATCCTATCTTGCAAGTCTATAGTCACCTACTATGTGTTATGATCCGGCAACCCCGAAGTGACAATAATCGGGACCACTCCCGGTGATGACCATAGTTTGAGGAGTTCATGTATTCACTATGT
>NW_025313501.1:0-521 GCF_018294505.1 Triticum aestivum | reverse complement strand
CCCCCTGCAAATTGTTTGTGTTTGATATACGTGGAAATATGTTAGGGTAAACGACTAGAAGGGCTGGCTGTTTAATAGGTGGGCAACGTAGATGGTGACACTGACCAACCGAACCATGAAGTCGGGAGGCACAGGCCCGCACGTGCTCGTAGATGATTACTTTCCGTCACAGAGCTATCACGCAGTCGTCGATCCGGCCGAGTACTTTCCGGCCGTACGTGGACTACACGTACGTAACTTTGTTTCGGGCGAGATACGCCAAAGACACCAGCCAAGCTAGCTAAGCAACTGGATCGATTCTTAGTCTAGCTAGCTTGTGCACGCGCTGGACAGTACGACGGGACACACACGCGAGAACTCGTCGACTTGATGGCCACAGGACCCTGTCGGTCCTGTTAATTTCTTTGTATTGATCTGGGTTACAAGGGGTACTACGTACAGACATTTATAAGAGCTTTGCTACATCCACGTAATCTTACGTGAGTTTACGTGCTGAATATGAGGTGGCAACATTTAACTGG
>NW_025313500.1:0-521 GCF_018294505.1 Triticum aestivum | reverse complement strand
AAATCCTCTCTTCTCTCGGCGTGGGAAGCTTTCCCGAGCTGAGAGCCACCAATCTAAGAAGGAGTCTTGCTGTGTGGGTCACATTACCTGAAGAGAGCACTCGAGCAGCGGTTCTCGGCGCCATGCATGCCATCCTCCCTCCCATGTACATCGTCGGTCCGCTGCATCTCCAAGCCAGCAGTGTCATCCCCACCGGCACCCCGCTCAACGACCTCGGATCCAACCTCTGGAAGGAGCAGGACGGCCTCCTCGAGTGGCTTGACGGGCACGGCGCCGGAGCCGTCGTGTACGTCAACTACGGAAGCGTCGCCGTGATGACGAACGAGCAGCTCCTGGAGTTTGGGTGGGGGCTGGCCGACAGTGGCTACGCGTTTATATGGAACATCCGGTAGGACCTCGTCAGGGGAGAGACGACTGTGATGCCACCGGGGTTCCTGGCATCGTTTCACGGCCGCGCCATGCTGACGACGTGGTGCCCGCACGCGAAGGTCCTCGGGCACGAGGCGGTGAGGGTGTTCCTG
>NW_025313499.1:0-521 GCF_018294505.1 Triticum aestivum | reverse complement strand
GGGGGTGCTGTGGCACGGGAACAAGCAAAGAAAAGGAGGGGAAACGGGAAGGAGCTCACAGTGAACTCGATGGCGTAGTCGATGAGGTCGGGGACGCACTGGAGCCCGCGAATCCACGGCGAGGTTGCCGGCGGCCGGAGGTTGAAGATGAGGACGGGGACGATGCTGCAGGGCTTTTCCGCTCGCGTGGCTTGGCGGAGACAGCGTAGAGGACGACGACGGGACTTCTTGGTGCGTCGGGGAGGCGTGCGGAGGCCAGTGGCTGAGCGATTGGTGGACGGCGGCGACGGCAGCTGTCGGGCGAGAGAGAGAGAGATCCAGGGGAGAGGGTGAGGACGGGGGAGAGAGTGGCGGGGCGGTCGGAGCGATCCAGACGGCTCTCGCGGGTCTGTCCGCGGCGCCACGCAAGCTAGCAGGCAGGAGGAGGCACGGGCGCGTGTGTGCACACGGCGAGCACACGCTCGGTGCCTTCTGGCGCGGTGGAGACGATGACTGGCAGCGCCAGTCAGCTGGGCCAGTGC
>NW_025313498.1:0-521 GCF_018294505.1 Triticum aestivum | reverse complement strand
ATCCACATAGCATGTGCAAGAAAGTTGAGAGGGTTACGGCAAAAACTGGATGCACTTCGTGTACAAAACGGACAATCTCTTTCAAAGTATCAGGATTTCATCCGGAAACTCGTCTGTTACAAAGGGATTTCATTTTGTAAACCTTATTTGAACTCCTGAATTTTTGTGTGTTCAAAATGCACCATTCAAAGCCACATCATCATTTTTCAATCCTTTCTGACTTCATTTGTTATTTGTCATGCATTTACTAATTATTTTGAGCTATAAGACCCTCAAATTGAAAAGCATTTCAAATGAACTCTGAAAAGGTTGAAAGTTGGCACGATATCATCATTTCATCCACATAGCATGTGCAAGAAAGTTGAGAGGGTTACGGCAAAAACTGGATGCACTTCGTGTACAAAACGGACAATCTCTTCCAAAGTATCAGGATTTCATCCGGAAATTCCTCTGTTACAAAGGGATTTCATTTTTTAAACCTTATTTGAACTCCTGACTTTTTGTGCGTTCAAAATGCACCA
>NW_025313497.1:0-521 GCF_018294505.1 Triticum aestivum | reverse complement strand
GTACAAATAATTTTACACTAGAGTTGAACTAGCTCTATAAGCTAGTTCAAATAATTTTACACTAAAGTTGACTAGCTCAATATTCTAGCACAAATAATTCTACACTAGAGTTGAACTAGCTCTATAAGCTTGTACAAATAATTTTAGACTAGAGTTGAACTAGCTCTATAAGCTAGTTCAAATACTCTTAAAATGGAGTTGAACTAGCTCTATAGCCTAGTACAAGTAATTTTTCACTAGAGTTGAACTAGCTCTATAAGCTTGTACAAATAATTTTACACTAGAGTTGAACTAGCTCTATAACCTAGTTCAAATAATTTTACACTAGAGTTGAACTAGCTCTATAGCCTAGTACAAATAATTTTACAATAGAGTTGAACTAGCTCTATAAGCTAGTTCAAACAATTTTACACTAGAGTTGAACTAGCTCTATAAGCTTGTACAAATAATTTTAGACTAGAGTTGAACTAGCTCTATAAGCTAGTTCGAATAATTTTACACTAGAGTTGACTAGCTCTATA
>NW_025313496.1:0-521 GCF_018294505.1 Triticum aestivum | reverse complement strand
ATAGCATGTGCAAGAAAGTAGAGAGTGTTACGGCAAAAACTGGATGCACTTCGTGTACAAAACGGACAATCTCTTTCGAAGTATCAGGGTTTCATACAGAAACTTGTGTGTTACAAAGGGATTTCATTTTTTTTGAACTTATTTGAACTCCATAGTTTTTTGTATGCTCAAAATGCACCATTCAAAGCCGCATCATCCATTTTCAACCCTTTCTGACTTCATTTGTTATTTTTCATGCATTTACTGATTATTTTGAGCTATAAGACCCTGAAATTGAAAAGCATTTCAAATAAACTCTGAAAAGTTTGAAAGTTGGCATGATATCATTTGACCCACATAGCATCTGCAAGAAAGTAGAGAGGGTTACGGAAAAAACTGGATGCACTTCGTGTACAAAACGGACAATGTCTTTCGAAGTATCAGGGTTTCATACGGAAACTTGTGTGTTACAAAGGGATTTCATTTTTCTGAACTTATTTGAACTCCATAGTTTTTCTGTGCTCAAAATGCACCATTCAAAG
>NW_025313495.1:0-521 GCF_018294505.1 Triticum aestivum | reverse complement strand
AAAAAATGAAGTGCCCATGTAACAGATGAGTTCTCGTCCGAAACCCTGATACTTTGAAAGATATTGTCCAGCTTGTACACGAAGTGCGTCCAGGTTTTTGCCGTAACCCTCTCTACTCTTTTGGACATGCTATGTGGGTGAAATGATGATACCATGCCAAGTTTCGACATTTTCAGAGTTCATTTTGTAGTAATTTTCAATTTCACGGTCATTTAGCTCTCTAAACAAATCGGTAAATGAGTGAAAAATAGCAAATGATGTCAGAAAGTGTTGAAAATTGATGACGTCGCTTTGAATGGTGCGTACGGAACGCAAAAAAGTCCAGAGTAGTAATAAGTTTAAAAAAATGACGTGCCAGTGTAATAGACGAGTTCTCGTCCGAAACCCTGATACTTCGAAAGAGATTGTCCAGTTTGTACACGAAGTGCGTCCAGTTTTTGCCGTAACCCTCTCTACTCTTTTGCACATGCTATGTGGGTGCAATGATGTTACCATGCCAAGTTTCGACATTTTCAGAGTTC
>NW_025313494.1:0-521 GCF_018294505.1 Triticum aestivum | reverse complement strand
GAAAAGCATTTGAAATGAACTCTGAAAAGGTTGAAAGTTGGCATGATATCATCATTTCATCCACATAGCATGTGCAAGAAAGTTGGGAGGGTTACGGCAAAAACTGGATGCACTTCATGTACAAAACGGAAAATCTCTTTCAAAGTATCAGGATTTCATCCGGAAACTCATCTGTTACAAAGGGATTTCATTTTTTAAACCTTATTTGAACTCCTGACTTTTTGTGTGTTCAAAATGCACCATTCAAAGCCACATCATCATTTTTCAATCCTTTCTGACTTCATTTGTTATTTTTCATGCATTTACTATTTATTTTGAGCTATAAGACCCTAAAATTGAAAAGCATTTCAAATGAACTCTGAAAAGGTTGAATGTTGGCATGATATCATCATTTCATCCACATAGCATGTGCAAGAAAGTTGAGAGGGTTACGGAAAAAACTGGATGCACTTCGTGTACAAAACGGACAATCTCTTTCAAAGTATCAGGATTTCATCCGGAAACTCGTCTGTTACAAAGGG
>NW_025313493.1:0-521 GCF_018294505.1 Triticum aestivum | reverse complement strand
ACCATGCCAAGTTTCAACATTTTCAGAATTCATGTTGTAGTGATTTTCAATTTCACGGTCATTTATCTCTCTAAACAATTAGGTAAATGACCGAAAAACAACAAATGATGTCAGAACATGTTGGAAATTGATGACGTCGCTTTGAATGCTGCATACTGAACACAAAAGAAGTCCAGAGTTCAAATAAGTTTAAAAAACATTGAAGTGCCCGTGGAACAGATGAGTTCTCATCCGAAACCCTGATACTCTGAAAGAGTTTGTCCAATTTGTACATGAAGTGCGTCCAGTTTTTGCCATGACCCTCTCTACTCTTTCGCACATGCTATGCGGGTGAAATGATGATACCATGCCAAGTTTCAGCATTTTCAGAATTCATTTTGTAGTGATTTTCAATTTCACGATCATTTAGCTCTCTAAACAATTAGGTAAATGACCGAAAAACAACAAATGATGTTAGAAGATGTTGCAAATTGATGATGTCGCTTTGAATACTGCATACTGAACACAAAATAAGTCCGGAG
>NW_025313492.1:0-522 GCF_018294505.1 Triticum aestivum | reverse complement strand
CAATCTCTTTCGGAGTATCAGGGTTTCGGACGAGAACTCATCTGTTACACGGGCACTTCAATGTTTTTTAAACTTATTTGAACTCCAGCCTATTTTTGCGTTCAGTATGCATCATTCAAAGCGAGGTCACCAATTTCTAACACGTTCTGACATCATTTGTTGTTTTTCAGTCATTTACCGATTTGTTTAGGGAGCTAAATGACGGTAAAATTGAAAATCACTACAAAATGAACTCCGAAAATGTTGGAACTTGGCATGGTATCATCATTTCGCCCACATAGCATGTGCAAAAGAGTAGAGAGGGTCACGGCGAAAACTGGACGCACCTCGTGTACAAACTGGACAATCTCTTTCGAAGTATCAGGGTTTCTGACGAGAACTCATCTGTTACATGGGCATTTCATTTTTTTAAACTTATTACAACTCCAGACTTTTTTGCATAACGTACACACCTTTCAAAGCGACGTCATCAATTTCCAACATGTTCTGACATCATTTGCTGTTTTTCAGTCATTTACGGAT
>NW_025313491.1:0-522 GCF_018294505.1 Triticum aestivum | reverse complement strand
TCTAATTATTTTGAGCTATAAGACCCTAAAATTGAAAAGCATTTCAAATGAACCCTGAAAAGGTTGAAACTTGGCATGGTATCATCATTTCATCCACATAGCATGTGCAAGAAAGTTGAGAGGGTTACGGCAAAAACTGGATGCACTTCGTGTACAAAACGGACAATCTCTTTCAAAGTATCAGGATTTCATACGGAAACTCGTCTGTTACAAAGGGATTTCATTTTTTAAAACTTATTTGAACTCCTGATTTTTTGTGTGTTCGAAATGCACCATTCAAAGCCACATCATCATTTTTCAATCCTTTCTGACTTCATTTGTTATTTTTCATGCATTATCTACTTATTTTGAGCTATAAGACCCTAAAATTGAAAAGCATTTCAAATGAACTCTGAAAAGGTTGAAACTTGGCATGGTATCATCATTTCATCCACATAGCATGTGCAAGAAAGTTGAGAGGGTTACGGCAAAAACTGGATGCACTTCGTGTACAAAACGGACAATCTCTTTCAAAGTATCAGG
>NW_025313490.1:0-522 GCF_018294505.1 Triticum aestivum | reverse complement strand
AATCTCTTTCGAAGTATCAGGGTTCGGACGAAAACTCATCTGTTACAAAGGGATTTCATTATTTAGAAGTTATTCGAAATCCAGACTCTTTATGTGTTCAAGATGCACCATTCAAAGCCAGATCACCAATTTTCAACCTTTTCTGACTTCATTTGGTCTTTTTCGGGCATTCACTCATATTTTTGAGCTAAATGACCATGAAAACTGACAAGCACTACAAATGATCTCTGAAATGGTTGAAAGTTGGCATGGTATAATCATTTCACCCACATAGCATGTGCTAAAAAGTTGAGAGGGTTACGGCAAAAACTGGATGCACTTCGTGTACAAAACGGACAATCTCTTTCGAAGTATGAGGGTTTCGGACGAAAACTCATCTGTTACAAAGGGACTTCATTATTAGGAACTTATTTGAACTCCAGACACTTTGTGTGTTCAAAATGCACCATTCAAAGCCATGTCAGCAATTTTCAACCCTTTCTCACTTCATTTGGTCTTTTCGGGCATTCACTCATATTTTTG
>NW_025313489.1:0-522 GCF_018294505.1 Triticum aestivum | reverse complement strand
AAACAACAATAAGTATTTTGTTGTAAGTAGAAACAAAATAAAATAAATAAAGCAAGAAAGAAAACAAAAAAAAGTGTTTTCAAATTTGAAAAGTAATGGCACTAACAGAAAGTTTGTAATTTTGCTCAAACTAAAAGCAAAAAGAATCAAAAAATAAAGCAAAAAACAAAAGAAAATAAATAATGCAGAAAACAAAACAAAAAACTAGAAAAAAATAAAAATAGCAACAATAAGTAAAGAAAACAAAAAAACAAAAAAAATGCCACCTACTGGGCCCACACGGCCTGAATACGACTTGAATCCCTACTTTGGGCCAGGATTCAGGCCCGCAGTCAGCCCAGAAGGCCCATCAGGCAAAGCAGTAGCAACTAGGACCGTAACCCTGCAATGGAGTGGAGCTCGAGAGGGGTGCGGCAGTGGGGCTTATAAACCACTGCGCGCCCCTCTCAACTAGCGAGGTGGGACTAAACTTTGGCCCCGAGGCAGGCAACACAGAGGCCTTTGGTCCCGGTTGGTGGCACC
>NW_025313488.1:0-522 GCF_018294505.1 Triticum aestivum | reverse complement strand
TAATTCAATTCAAAATTCTAAAAATACAAATAATATATCAAAAAATTAAGAAAAATAAAACTAATTCAATTCAAAATGTTAAAAATACAAATAATATATCAAAAAATTCAGAAAAATAAAACTAATTCAATTCAAAATTTTATACGCCTAGGCAGGAGTACGACAGCGACGACAGCAGCGACGACGACGGCGGCAACTTAGAAGGCGACGACTACCAGTACAACGGCGGCGGCTATGAAGACTACGAGTATGCATATTATACTTCAAGTGTGGCTCCAACACTTCATATCATGTTTGTTTCACCCTCTTGGGGCATTTCATCAAACACCTTGTGTGCATAAGAGGAACCAAAAGCAAACCTACACCCCCTTGTGAAGCTTGTGAAGAGAAGTGGCACCAAATGGCTAAGTGAGCGTGCTGAACTGGTATATATAGGGGATGAGCTTTAGTCGCGGTTGGCCTGGCCAACCGCGACTAAAGGCCTTTGGGCACCTTTAGTCGCGGTTGGCCTGGCCAACCGCG
>NW_025313487.1:0-522 GCF_018294505.1 Triticum aestivum | reverse complement strand
TGAACAGAAAAAATCATAAAAATTTGACATATTCGATCTTTGCATATATATGATAAAAAAAATCTATGAACTACACATCTAAATTACTACACATCCAACAAAAAATCTATGAACTACAAAAAAATCTAAAAAAAATCTAACAAAAATCATAAAAAATCTAACAAAAAATCTACTAACAGAAAAAAATCTAACATAATATGAACAAATTAATTACACAATCTAAATTACACAATATGAACTACATATCTAAATTGCACCACATCTAATCTAACAAAAAAATCTATGAACTAACAAAAAAATCTAACATAATATGAACAAATTAATTATACAATCTAAATTACACAATATGGACTACATATCTAAATTACTAAAAATCTAATCTAACAAATAAATCTATGAACTAACAAAAAAATCTAAAAAAATCTAACAAAAATAAAATAAAGTTGCTCACGGCCGGCGACGACGACGGCGACGGCGAGGTGCAGCAGGGCGGGCGGCGACGTCGGGGCGGGGCAGCGACGG
>NW_025313485.1:0-522 GCF_018294505.1 Triticum aestivum | reverse complement strand
AACCCTGACATGTGGGCCCCACTGTCATTGACTAAGATTAACTAAAACAGATTAATTAGTTTAATTAGTGATTAGGTTAATCTAATCAGGATTAATTAACTTAATTAATTATTTAATTAATTAATTACTATTTTAATTATTTTAATTATTATTTATTTATTTAATATATATATATTTTTAATTTTTTTTTTTACAAAACGTTCTGGGGCTGGGGCCCCACTGGGCAGTGGCCCATAGGGCCAAACGGGCGCGGGCGGTGGATCAGGTGCGGGGCGCCAGGACGCCCGCCCGCAGAGACGGGGGCTGTCCGCCTCCGGTGGAAGTGGCGAGGCCACGGCGAGTGGCCGGAGCGGCGGGAGCCAGAGGCGGAGACGAGCAACGCGCGGTGGTGCCGGAGCACAACCAGGGCGTGAGCGGGGCACGCGGCCCAGGCGCGGCGCGGGCGCAGCCACACATGGTGGCGGGCAAACACGGCGAGGCCGCGCACGGGCACGGGGCGACGCGTCCAGGGCGGAGCAGGGT
>NW_025313484.1:0-522 GCF_018294505.1 Triticum aestivum | reverse complement strand
TTCAAAATGCACCATTCAAAGCCACATCATCATTTTTCAATCCTTTCTGCCTTCATTTGTTATTTCTCATGCATTTACTAATTATTTTGAGCTATAAGACCCTAAAATTGAAAAGCATTTCAAATGAACTCTGAAAAGGTTGAAAGTTGGCATGATATCATCATTTCATCCACATAGCATGTGCAAGAAAGATAAGAGGGTTATGGCAAAAACTGGATGCACTTCGTGTACAAAACGGATAATCTCTTTCAAAGTATCAGGATTTCATACGGAAACTCGTCTGTTACAAAGGGATTTCATTTTTTAGACCTTATTTGAACTCCTGATTTTTGTGTGTTCAAAATGCACCATTCAAAGCCACATCATCATTTTTCAGTCCTTTCTGACTTCATTTGTTATTTCTCATGCATTTACTAATTATTTTGAGCTATAAGACCCTAAAAATGAAAAGCATTTCAAATGAACTCTGAAAAGGTTGAAAGTTGGCATGATATCATCATTTCATCCACATAGCATGTGCAA
>NW_025313483.1:0-522 GCF_018294505.1 Triticum aestivum | reverse complement strand
CCAACCGAGATAAAAGGCGGGCATTGGTACCAGTTGGTGGCACCAACCGGTACCAAAGAGGGGCATTGGTATCGGTTGGCGCCACCAACCGGTACCAATGGACCCGTCTAATTTTTTATTTTCTGCAACTGTTTTTTAGTGGATTCTGTCTGCAGCTGTTTTTTTAGTCCCACCTCGCCAAGCGAGAGGCACTCGCAGCTGTTTATAAGCCCTGAGTGCAGAGACGATGAAGAAGAGGCTCAATGCTCACCAGCACGTTGGTTAGCTTCAAGCCTTGAGGAATAGGGTAGACTGCACAGAGCTATGTGCAGTGCAGTTGACACTATTCCGAAAGGCTTGAAGCAAATTAACGAGCATTGCGCCTTTTTTTTATTTTTAATGAGTTATTTTTAATAGTTGTGATTAACTTAACTAAAAAATGAGCATAGATGCTTACTTTAATGACTTATTACAATTCAGAAATAAATAGAAGAAAAAATAGTTGTGATTAACTTAACTAAAAATGAGCATAGATGCTTATTT
>NW_025313482.1:0-522 GCF_018294505.1 Triticum aestivum | reverse complement strand
TCTAAAGCTTATAAAAATCATTTTTAAAAGAATAAAGCTCAGGAAAAACAATTATGCAAATAAATCCACTGATAAAAGCAATGTTTTCTTGAGAGGGTATACAAGTCCAATAATATTTTTGGAAAGTTTTCACTTGGGGTAAAAACTCCACAATATTAAAGAAAAGAGAGGTTCTGAAATCAAAAGATAAATCCAGAAAAAAAAATTTAATTTCCTGGAATTTTTTTAATTAATAAAACAAGGTAAATTTTTTGGGGTGTTACAACACTACCCCCCTTAAGAAAAAATCTCGTCCTCGAGATTTGCTAAAAGCTGTTTTGAACAAACATTGCTCTTACCAAAAAAATCATCCTACTTATGCAATAAAATGTGGCTACAGTGAGTGGGCAATAAGTGGTGTAAAACTATAGTGTGGTATACTGGCGCTGCATGGAAAAATCCATGGTCGGGGAAAAATGAGATATTTCTACTTTGGTTACAGTAAATTTAGAATAAAATTCGAAATTACTAAAATACGCTGGT
>NW_025313481.1:0-522 GCF_018294505.1 Triticum aestivum | reverse complement strand
GAAGTACATACTTCATCTTTTGTTAGGGAGTATAGACAATTTTTTTATATGAAGCATATACTTCATTTTCTTACGAGAGTCTGTACGACCTTTTTTGAGGACGTATATACTTCATTTCTATGGGTGGGTATATACAACAACATTTGTGAGGAACTTCATATTGTATGGGAGAGCAAACACGACATCTTTTGCGGGGAAGTTTATACTTCTTGTATCTCATGAGAGTATATGCTTCATCACTTTTGAGGGATATATACTGTTTTTTTATTGATATACTACATTTTCCAAGTGTAAACCACGTCAGCAAGAAAATTACACTTTTTAATAGCATATATTACTGAAGGATCATATACCACATTATTTCAAGGAATATGTGCTGACTTTCTAAAGAGTACATACTGGTTTTTTAAGCAGTGTATACTTTTTTGGAAGGAAGTACATACTGGTTTTTTCTGAATAAGTATATGATCACATTTTTTGGAAGAAGTATGTACTGCATTTCTTTATAAGAAGTACATACTT
>NW_025313480.1:0-522 GCF_018294505.1 Triticum aestivum | reverse complement strand
TGTGCTCATTAACGAGCGGTGCTCCTTCGAGAGCGCGACTCGCTCCAGACGGCCCGTCAGTACATCCGGCCGGACACTGAACTGTGTCGAACCCTTCTCATCGCCCCCCGTGGGAGCCAAACGCTCCAGGCTCAGGGCGGCTGACGTGTTAGCCTCCGGCTTCGGCAGATCCGGACTCCTCCGTGACGACACCTCCGTGTCGCCCGCTTCATGAGGCAGAGAGGTGGGTGGAGTCTCGCTCTCCATCATCTCCGGACGAAGGTCCCCCGAAGATGAACTCTATTGAGAAGAGCTGCTCGCCGGACTACGAAAGACGAAGTCCCGGTTATGGATCTCGGAGTAACATCACACCTTCGAATTAATGAATAACTTACGGCTCGGTAGAGGGCTGGCCCGTTGGTGGGCAGGACGTGGTGAGGGCGCCCGTCGCGGTAGAGCCCCTTGGTGATGCTTTCTTCCCTTGCTTGGGCGTCTCCGCCTCCAAATCTTCGGAGGCGGCCCTCTTCTTCCCGCGTGGGGAGG
>NW_025313479.1:0-522 GCF_018294505.1 Triticum aestivum | reverse complement strand
CGGATCCCCACCATTATCAATACCTCATATATATTTGCAATATTCAGATTGCTTTATCATATTCTTGCTCGTTCTTTGATTGCTTGCAGGAATAGACCTTCGTGGTCAGGCTGACCGTGCTTCCGGCATCGTCAATAACCTCAGGAGATTGGTTTAGCGATTGCTAAGGCGCAACGTCGTGCACGTTTGTAGTCGGATCGTCAAAGTCGTCTCCACCAAATCGATAGTTATCATCTCATCGAAAGATCGGGACACCTCCGCCTTTATCACTATGACAACCACATCCGTTGTTGTCAGGACTACATCACCTCCACCATGTGACACATCGCCCCCGAGAGTGGCTACATCATCTGAGTTGATCATAAGAGGTAATGACAAAGGTACTGATCTTCCATCTCTACATGAGAATGATGAATGCCTTGTCAATTTGACTGCACCATCTGATGAGTTACCCACTACTTTGATCACACCACCTATTTTAGAGGACTACGTTGATAATTTGACTTTGCCATGTGATCAAAC
>NW_025313478.1:0-522 GCF_018294505.1 Triticum aestivum | reverse complement strand
GATGTCTGGGCTGGCGGGGTCGGCCTTGATGCATTCGGGACGGAGGACGCCGGATTTCCAGGCTGAGGCCGGATGTCCGGGGTCTGTAGGTACTTGGTGGCTGTCATGGTGGACGCTTCAGGGGCCGGATGTCCGGGGTCATGGCCGGATGTCCGGGTTCTGGAAGCCGCTCTTGACTCCTTTTATTGGTTCTCTTCATCCGTGAATTTGGAGACTTGTCCGTCTTCACGTGCATCTTCGGAAGGGTCCTCTTGATACCTAATCATGCACAACATTCCGGACTTAGGTAGTAGCTATGTCTCGAGTGGATCATATGTGATATCACTAAGGAAGGAAGTCACCTCGGTCTCGAGAGCTCTAGCTCTAGCTCGTATCATAGGTCCTCTTGGCACTTGGTGAAACAACGATAGATCCATAAAGATGACCGTAGGATACTCCGCATCAATGAGCCTTTTGCTAGTAAGATAACAAAGTGCCGCTGATCACCCTGGTACAGTTGTAATTACTCGGATGTTATTTCAG
>NW_025313477.1:0-522 GCF_018294505.1 Triticum aestivum | reverse complement strand
AGCTCGGCTTTTCTTTCCGAACACCAAACTGAGCATCAGGGGCTACTATCTATGCGGTAATATTTTATATATATATGTTTTTGAACACATACCTCAAAGCCCGTTAACAGGCTTGTACAGGCTTCCGTCAGCCCGCTCTTGGCGGACTGAACCTTCTGAATCACCGCACTCATAACAGTGCGGTGTTCCTCGTCGATGGAGGCGCCGTTAAGCGCCTCCAGCAAATTGTCCGGTGCCTCCGGGTGGACGAAAGTCGCCGGCATCGCAGGCTTGCCCTTCTTATGAAGGCGCCGCCTGTCGGACTCTGGAACCGCTGATGGTTCCGGAGCAGTGTCTGGCCCGGGGCCGGACTTAGATCCCTCCGGATCTTTACCCCCTTTGGGCCTGGAGTCCGGAAGGTCGCCTTGTGGTGCCTCCAGGACTACCTCCTCCTGGTTTAGTCCCTTTTGGGACTCCACCTCGGCGTCGTCCGTAGGGAGAGGGGAGGAGGGCGTCGGAAGTGAAGCGCTATTCACATCCGAC
>NW_025313476.1:0-522 GCF_018294505.1 Triticum aestivum | reverse complement strand
AGTTTTTGCCGTAACCCTCTCAACTTTC
This sequence comes from Triticum aestivum, assembly GCF_018294505.1. NCBI lineage: Eukaryota > Viridiplantae > Streptophyta > Magnoliopsida > Poales > Poaceae > Triticum > Triticum aestivum. Next base: position 494 of record NW_025313476.1, on the reverse strand, counting down.
TTGCACATGCTATGTGGATGAAATGATGATATCATGCCAACTTTCAACCTTTTCAGAGTTCATTTGAAATGCTTTTCAATTTTAGGGTCTTATAGCTCAAAATAATTAGTAAATGCATGAAAAATAACAAATGAAGTCAGAAAGGATTGAAAAATGATGATGTGGCTTTGAATGGTGCATTTTGAACACACAAAAAGTCAGGAGTTCAAATAAGGTTTAAAAAATGAAATCCCTTTGTAACAGACGAGTTTCCGGATGAAATCCTGATACTTTAAGGGAGATTGTTCGTTTTGTACACGAAGTGCATCCAGTTTTTGCCGTAACCCTCTCAACTTTCTTGCACATGCTATGTGGATGAAATGATGATATCATGCCAACTTTCAACCTTTTCAGAGTTTATTTGAAATGCTTCTCAATTTTAGGGTCTTATAGCTCAAAATAATTAGTAAATGCATGAAAAATAACAAATGAAGTAAAAAAGGATTGAAAAATGA
>NW_025313475.1:0-522 GCF_018294505.1 Triticum aestivum | reverse complement strand
TTCGGAGTATCAGGGTTTCGGACAAGAACTCATCTGTTACACGGGCACTTCAATGTTTTTTAAACTTATTTGAACTCTAGACTTCTTTTGTGTTATGTATGCAGCATTCAAAGCGACGTCATCAATTTCCAACATGTTCTATCATCATTTGTTTTTTTTCGGTCATTTACCTAGTAGTTTAGAGAGCTAAATGACCGTGAAATTGAAAATCACTACAAAATGAATTCTGAAAATGTTGAAACTTGGCATGGTGTCATCATTTCACCCGCATAGCATGTGCAAAAGAGTAGAGAGGGTCACGGCAAAAATTGGACGCACTTCATGTACAAATTGGACAAACTCTTTCGGAGCATCAGGGTTTCGGACGAGAACTCATTTGTTACACGGGCACTTCAATGTTTTTTAAACTTATTTGAACTCCGGACTTATTTTGTGTTCACTATGCAGCATTCAAAGCAACATCATCAATTTCCAACATCTTCTAACCTCATTTGTTGTTTTTCGGTCATTTACCTAATTGTT
>NW_025313474.1:0-522 GCF_018294505.1 Triticum aestivum | reverse complement strand
TGGGTGACATGATGATACCATGCCAAGTTTCAACATTTTTCAGAGTTCATTTTGTAGTGATTTTCAATTTCACGGTCATTTAGCTCTCTAAACAAATCGGTAAATGACTGAAAAATAGCAAATGATGTCAGAAAGTGTTGAAAATTGATGACGTCGCTTTGAATGGTGTGTACGGAACGCAAAAAAGTCCGTAATTGTAATAAGTTAAAAAAATGAAGTGCCCATGTAACAGATGACTTCTCGTCAGAAACCATGATACTTCGAAAGAGATTGTCCAGTTTGTACACGAAGTGCGTCCAGTTTTTGCCGTAACCCTCTCTACTATTTTTCTCATGCTATGTGGGTGAAATGATGATACCATGCCAAGTTTCGACATTTTCAGAGTTCATTTTGTAGTGATTTTCAATTTCACGGTCATTTAGCTCTCTAAACAAATCGGTAAATGACTGAAAAATAGCAAATGATGTCAGAAAGTGTTGAAAATTGATGACGTCGCTTTGAATGGTGTGTACGGAACGCAAA
>NW_025313473.1:0-522 GCF_018294505.1 Triticum aestivum | reverse complement strand
CGGAGTCTTGGTCATCTTACCCATGAGGCATGGTTCGCACGTGTCAAATGATTCGTAATCAAGAGACTCCAAAAGTCCATCTGCATGGAGCTTCTTCATGCGCTTGACACCAATGTGACCAAGGCGGCAGTGCCACAAGTATGTGGGACTATCGTTATCAACTTTACATCTTTTGGTATTCTCACTATGAACATGTGTAGCATCACGTTCGAGATTCATCAAGAATAAACCATTGACCAGCGGGGCATGACCATAAAACATATCTCTCAAATAAATAGAACAACCATTATTCTCAGATTTAAATGAGTAGCCATCTCGAATGAAACGAGATCCAGATACAATGTTCATGCTCAAAGCTGGCACTAAATAACAATTATTGAGGTTTATAACTAATCCCGTGGGTAGATGCAGAGGTAGCGTGCCGACGGCGATCACATCGACCTTGGAACCATTCCCGACGCGCATCGTCACCTCGTCTTTTGCCAGTCTCCGTTTATTCCGTAGTTCCTGATTTGAGTTACA
>NW_025313472.1:0-522 GCF_018294505.1 Triticum aestivum | reverse complement strand
TATCTTAGGGTAACGCGAGTCGAGGCGGATGTCGTCGCGGTAGCGATGTCGGACGCCGAGATGAGCATGTGACACCACTGCCACCCTGTCTATCTGAGGGTAAAGCGAGTCGGAGCGGACGTCGTCGCGGTAGCGACGACGGACGTCGAGACGAGCACGTGGCACCACTGCCACCCTGTCTATCTTAGGGTAACGCGAGTCGAGGCGGACGTCGTCGCGGTAGCGACGACGGACGCCGAGACGAGCACGTGACACCACTGCCACCCATTCTATCTTAGGTTAACGCGAGTCGAGACGGACATCGTCGCGGTAGCGATGACGGATGCCGAAACGAGCACGTGACATCACTGCCACCCTGTCTATCTTAGGGTAACACGAGTCAAGGCGGACGTCGTCGCGGTAGCGACGTCGGACACCGAGACGAGCACGTGACACCAGGGCCACCCTGTCTATCTTAGGGTAACGCTAGTCGAGGCGGACATCATCCCGGTAGCAACGACGGACGCCGAGACGAGCACGTGA
>NW_025313471.1:0-522 GCF_018294505.1 Triticum aestivum | reverse complement strand
AGGAGTCCTCCTCCTAGTAGGAGTAGGACTCCTCCTTTCCTACTCCTACTAGGAGGGGAAGGAAGGGGGAGAGGAGGGGAAGGAAAGAGGGGGGCGCCGCCCCCCCTCCTTGTCCAATTCGGACCAGAGGGAGAGGGGGCGCGCGGCCTTTCCTGGCCGCCCCTCTCTCTTCCCACCAAGGCCCATGTGGCCCATTAACTCTCCGGGGGGGGGGGGTTCCGGTAACCATCCGGCACTCCGGTTTTCTCCGAAATCACCCGGAACACTTCCGGTGTCCGAATATAGTCATCCAATATATCAATCTTTATGTCTCGACCATTTCGAGACTTCTCGTCGTGTCCGTGATCATATCCGGGACTCCGAACAAACTTCGGTACATCAAAACTTGTAAACTCATAATAAAACTGTCATCGTAACGTTAAGCGTGCGGACCCTACGGGTTCGAGAACTATGTAGACATGACCTAGAACTATTCTCGGTCAATAACCAATAGCGGAACCTGGATGCCCATATTGGTTCCTA
>NW_025313470.1:0-522 GCF_018294505.1 Triticum aestivum | reverse complement strand
CAAACGCACGTTGCGTCACGCCCGGTTAGTGTTTTCGGTGCGTTTCACGGAGAAAACCCTACGAAATTCGTACGGAGTCGGAAAATTAAGAAATCTTGCAGGCATGATGGCCCTGGTGATGCGTGCGTGTGGAAAAAGTTTGGGGGTCCACCGGCTAAGTCAGAAAATAAAACGCAGTATGGAGCTGACCTCCTTCATATCAGTGCCGGCTGCATAGGTGGTACGAGGTGGCATGCATGAAATGTCACCCAATTTTGGGAGGCAGTGGGCATGCCCATCGTAGGACCCCACGCAAGATTTGAATGAATTCGGGCACCAAACGCACGTTGAGTCACGCACGGTCAGTGTTTTCGGTGCGTTTCACGGAGAAAACCATAAGAAATTCATACGGTCTCAAAAATTATGAAAACTTACACGCGTGATCGCCCTGGTGATGCGGGCGTGTGCAGGAAGTTTGGGGTCCACCGGCTGAGTCAGAAAAGAAGATGCACTACGGAGCTGACATCCGTCATATCCGACCAG
>NW_025313468.1:0-522 GCF_018294505.1 Triticum aestivum | reverse complement strand
GATACCATGCCAAGTTCCAACATTTTTAGAGTTCATTTTGTAGTGATTTTCAATTTCACCATCATTTAGCTCTCTAAACAAATCGGTAAATGACTGGAAAGCAACAAATGTTGTCAGAACGTGTTGGAAATCGATGACGTCGCTTTGAATGATGCGTACTGAACGCAAAAATAGGCTGGAGCTCAAAAAATTTAAAAAACATTGAAGTGCCCGTGTAACAGACGAGTTCTCGTCCGAAACCCTGATACTCCGAAAGAGATTGTCCAGTTTGTACACGAGGTGCGTCCAGTTTTCGGCGTGACCCTCTCTACTCTTCTGCACGTGCTATGCGGGTGAAATTATGATACCATGCCAACTTCCAACATTTTCAGAGTTCATTTTGTAGTGATTTTCGATTTCACCGTCATTTAGCTCTCTAAACAAATCGGTCAGTGACTGAAAAACAGCAAATGATGTCAGAATGTGTTGGAATTGATGACGTCGCTTTGAATGATGCATACTGAACACAAAAATAGGCTGGAG
>NW_025313467.1:0-522 GCF_018294505.1 Triticum aestivum | reverse complement strand
TCAAAGCGACATCATCAATTTCCAACATCTTCTAACATCATTTGTTGTTTTTCGGTCATTTACCTAATTGTTTAGAGAGCTAAATGATCGTGAAATTGAAAATCACTACAAAATGAATTCTGAAAATGTTGAAACTTGGCATGGTATCATCATTTCACCCGCATAGCATGTGCGAAAGAGTAGAGAGGGTCGTGGCGAAAACTGGACGCACTTCATGTACAAATTGGACAAACTCTTTCAGAGTATCAGGGTTTCGGATGAGAACTCATCTGTTACACGGGCACTTCAATGTTTTTTAAACTTATTTGAACTCTGGACTTCTTTTGTGTTCAGTATGCAGCATTCAAAGCGACGTCATCAATTTCCAACATGTTCTGACATCATTTGTTGTTTTTCGGTCATTTACCTAATTGTTTAGAGAGATAAATGACCGTGAAATTGAAAATCACTACAAAATGAATTCTGAAAATGTTGAAACTTGGCATGGTATCATCATTTCACCCGCATAGCATGTGCGAAAGA
>NW_025313466.1:0-523 GCF_018294505.1 Triticum aestivum | reverse complement strand
AAAGGGTTGAAAATTGATGATGTGGCTTTGAATGCTGCATTCTGAGCATGGAAAAACTATAGAGTTCAAATAAGTTCAAAAAAATGAAATCCCTTTGTAACAAACGAGTTTCCGTATGAAACCCTGATACTTCAAAAGAGATTGTCCGTTTCGTACACGAAGTGCATCCAGTTTTTGCCGTAACCCCCTCTACATTCTTGCACATGCTATGTGGGTCAAATAATGATACCATGCCAACTTTCAACCTTTTCAGAGTTCATTTGAAATGCTTTCCAATTTCAGGGTCTTATAGCTCAAAATAATCAGTAAATGCATGAAAACTAACAAATGAAGTCAGAAAGGGTTGAAAATTAATGATGTGGCTTTGAATGGTGCATTTTGAGCATAGAAAAACTATGGAGTTCATATAAGTGCAATAAAATTGAAATCCCTTTGTAATAGACAAGGATCCGTATGAAACCCTGATATTTCGAAAGAGATTGTCCGTTTTGTACACGAAGTGCATCCAGTTTTTGCCGTAACC
>NW_025313465.1:0-523 GCF_018294505.1 Triticum aestivum | reverse complement strand
TGCTATGTGGATGAAATGATGATATCATGCCAACTTTCAACCTTTTCAGAGTTCATTTGAAATGCTTTTCAATTTTAGGGTCTTATAGCTCAAAATAATTAGTAAATGCATGAAAAATAACAAATGAAGTCAGAAAGGATTGAAAAATGATGATGTGGCTTTGAATGGTGCATTTTGAACACACAAAAATTTAGGAGTTCAAATAAGGTTTAGAAAATGAAATCCCTTTGTAACAGACGAGTTTCCAGATGAAATCCTGATACTTTGAAAGAGATTGTCCGTTTTGTACACGAAGTGCATCCAGTTTTTGTCGTAACCCTCTCAACTTTCTGGCACATACTATGTGGATGAAATGATGATATCATGCCAACTTTCAACCTTTTCAGAGTTCATTTGAAATGCTTTTCAATTTTAGGGTCTTATAGCTCAAAATAATTAGTAAATGCATGAAAAATAACAAATGAAGTCAGAAAGGATTGAAAAATGATGATGTGGCTTTGAATGGTGCATTTTGAACACACAA
>NW_025313464.1:0-523 GCF_018294505.1 Triticum aestivum | reverse complement strand
GGCGTCCGTCGTCGCTACCGCGACGACATTCGCCTCGACTCGCGTTACGCTAAGACAGGGTGGCTGTGGTGTCACGTGCTCGTCTCGGCGTCCGTCGTCGCTACCGTGACGACGTTCGCCTCGACTCGCTTTACGCTAAGACAGGGTGGCAGTGGTGTCACGTGCTCGTCTCGGCGTCCGTCGTCGCTACCGCGACGACGTCTGGCTCGCCTCGCGTTGCGCTAAGACAGGGTGGCTGTGGTGTCACGTGCTCGTCTCGGCGTCCGTCGTCGCTGCCGCGACGACATTCGCCTCGACTCGCGTTACGCTAAGACAGGGTGGCAGTGGTGTCACATGCTCGTCTCGGCGTCCGTTGTCGCTACCGCGACGACGTCCGCCTCGACTCGCGTTACGCTAAGACAGGGTGGTAGTGGTGTCACGTGCTCGCTACCGCGACGACGTCCGCCTCGACTCGCGTTTATGCTAAGACAGGGTGGCAGTGGTGTCACGTGCTCGTCTCGGCGTCCGTCGTCGCTACCGCGAC
>NW_025313463.1:0-523 GCF_018294505.1 Triticum aestivum | reverse complement strand
GGGACCCCAAAACGGTGAGTAACAGTCCACGAAACGGGTCAGAATCGACAAAAACCGCGAGTATTGATGACCGACACGTAAATGCACCCAAGGATTCGTTGATTGTGGAAGTCACTCCGAGAGCTCAAAATAGTGAGTGATAGTCCACGAAACGGGCTAGAATCGGCCAAAATTGTCAATGTGGATGACCTACACGTAAGCGGACCTTGGGGTTCAACAAGGATGGAAATCACTTCGGGACCCCAAAACGGTGAGTAATAGTCCACGAAACGGGTCAGAATCGACAAAAACTGCGAGTCTTGATGACCGACACGTAAAGGCACCCCAGGGTTTGTTAATCATGGAAATCACTCCGGGACCCCAAAATAGTTAGTAATAGTCCATGAAACGGGCCAGAATCGGCCGAAACTGTCAGTGTTGATGACCGACACGTAAGCGCACCTTGGGGTTCAACAAGCAGGAAAATCAATTCGGGACCCCAAAATATTAAGTAATAGTCCACGAAACGGGTCAGAATCGATAA
>NW_025313462.1:0-523 GCF_018294505.1 Triticum aestivum | reverse complement strand
TCCATAAGGACTCGGGTGAGATGGTATCCATTAATTATTGGGTCGAGCACCAAGGCAGCCGATCTTCCATGCCGGATACTAGTGGGATGTTCCCTGCAATCCAAACTGATCGGTGTCGATGGGAAACGACACCTATGGGATCACGAGGATCCCTTCTGCGGTTGCAGGGCGCGGGGTTATGAGAAGAGCATGATTAGCAATCAGCACCAGGATCGTTTACCCAGGTTCGGGCCGCGAGGATGCGTAAAACCCTAGTCCTGCTTTGGTGGATGTATTGAGTGTTCTTGAGCTCTTAAACTAGCTACGATGGCTATGTGGTTCAAAAGAGCCGAATCCCCCTCCAGTACGCCATGGGCCTCCTTTTATAGTCGAAAGGGGCTGCCACAGTGGCACATAGGAGGTGGAAAGGCCTACAGTGCTATAAGCTTATCGCTCGTATTACAGGACAAGGCGCATTTAATGTGTAGCTTAGGTGTCTTCTTGTTTTATCGGGAACGGGAGCGAGGCCCGGCCCGTCCGTCAC
>NW_025313461.1:0-523 GCF_018294505.1 Triticum aestivum | reverse complement strand
AGCGATAACTAATACGATACGGATGCGATTAGTTAATAGAAGATTGTTCCTACCACTTAATTATTGTTTCTAGTGCAATGTATTCCAGCCATAATAGTTACGGAAATACGTTTCTGGATGCAACATGAAGCTGGCTAAAACGATCGAAGACCGTGTTCGTTCCCATGTGTACGCGCATCATATCGCCGCACGTCACATGCATGGTGTCCATACATACTTACACTTGGGTAATACCTACCTAATGTAATGACGTGTGCACGGGTGGACTAGTGACCTCCGGTTCTACGTAATGTTTCTCGTTTGTTTATTGCCAGGCGTCAAACTCGTGTGTCATGGACTTGAATCGTTTTATGGAGATGATAGGTCGATAGATTGTAAAACGACACACGGATGTCGGCATTGTTTTTGATCTACTCGTTACGCTAAACAATGAGTAATACAGTATCAACCAAGGAACATCCATCAACCGCCAACAAAACCATCCACCTCTCTATCAGCCCGCTCACACATGTCTAGCCATCCA
>NW_025313460.1:0-523 GCF_018294505.1 Triticum aestivum | reverse complement strand
CCTCTCTACATTCTTGCACATGCTATGTGGGTCAAATGATGGTACCGTGCCAAGTTTCAACCTTTTCAGAGTTCATTTGAAATGCTTTCCAATTTCAGGGTCTTATAGCTCAAAATAATCAGTAAATGCATGAAAAATAACAAATGAAGTCAGAAAGGGTTGAAAATTGATGATGTGGCTTTGAATGGTGCATTTTGAGCACATAAAAACTATGGAGTTCAAATAAGTTCAAAAAAAATGGAATCCCTTTGTAACAGACAAGTTTTTGTATCAAACCCTGATACTTCGAAAGAGATTGTCCGTTTTGTACACGAAGTGCATCCAGTTTTTGCCGTAACCCTCTCTACTTTCTTGCACATGCTATGTGGGTCAAATGATGATACCATGCCAACTTTCAACCTTTTCGGAGTTCATTTGAAATGCTTTTCAATTTCAGGGTCTTATAGCTCAAAATAACCAGTAAATGCATGAAAAATTACAAATGAAGTCAGAAAGAGTTGAAAATTTATGATGTGGCTTTGAA
>NW_025313459.1:0-523 GCF_018294505.1 Triticum aestivum | reverse complement strand
CGCCGGCAAGGAGGGCGCACTCCCTAGTTCTGTCTTGAGGATAAATCACTGGACTCTAGGTAATTTCTAGATCTGAGCACCTTTTGCTTCTATTATTCTTCCTGCTCACGTTATTCCTCTTTTAGCTTCAAATGCTGGAGCACAGGGATGTGAACTGGGTGGGATGATTAAGGCTCCGAATAAGTTTAGCGCCGGGGGCACATAATCTGCATCCTTCCTCTGTTTGGCCATAATTTATTGGGATGCCGCATGTTTATAATTGACTCGAGCTTAAATTGCTGAACTGAAGAATATAAACATATTGTTTTTGTTACAATTTCAGTAAGTCATTGAGATATGGGCATATGGCAACATGACTACATGAGAGGCTTCGTTGGTTAAGTATTTACTACGGCTGGACTGTTGGTCTATAAAGGTGTATACTCACTGAAAAATAGTAGCAGTGAGGCAACAAACTACTACTAGAATCGCCGTTTATGCCGATTTTGAAACTCTCTTTTTTTTTTCTTTTTTTTTTGTTTTT
>NW_025313458.1:0-523 GCF_018294505.1 Triticum aestivum | reverse complement strand
TTAATTCCATGTGCACTAAATTGGAATGAATTTTCAAACATATTGGTCTAACGGCTATGACACAATTAAGCATGGAGTGCCATGGCATTTAAATTCCAAAAAATAAAAAAAGATCAGAAACACATGAAACCTTGGTTGATGTAATGTCATGCCACCAAGATGATGTGGTAAACAATTTGGCATGTTTGACAAAAGTTTGGACACCCGCCCCTCACAAACCGGAGCAACTCACTAGAAGGCTCATGGTTCCGAGAGGGAACAATGCATGTTTGATGAGGACCGGGAGATAGCTTCCTCTTACGGTCTTCAATTTTTTTCTACGTGTAACATGCACTAATACAACTGTCATGTGAAAATTTTGGAAAATTTCAGAGGTCAGTTGACCTTTTGAAGACATTTAAGTGATTTTCTAGCCATTTAATAACCGTAATTCAAATTAGAACTACATGTACATGCAACGGCTAACCATAATGGTTCGAAAAATCATATTTGCTTACTTGTGTGCAAGTTAATTCCATGTGCA
>NW_025313457.1:0-523 GCF_018294505.1 Triticum aestivum | reverse complement strand
CCCCTGTCTATCTTAGCGTTACGCGAGTCAAGGCGGACGTCGTCGCGGTAGCGACGACGGACGCCGAGACGAGCACGTGACACCACTGCCACCCTGTCTATCTTAGGGTAACGCGAGTCGAGGCGGACATCGTCGCGGTAGCGACGACGGACGCCGAGACGAGCACGTGACACGAATGCCAAACTGTCTATCTTAGGGTAACGCGAGTCGAGGCGGACGTCGTCGAGGTAGCGACGACGGACGACGAGACGAGCACGTGACACCAATGCCACCCTGTCTATCTTAGGGTTACGTGGGTCGAGGCGGACGTCGTCGCGGTAGCGACGACGGATGCCGAGACGAGCACGTGACACCAATGCCACCCTGTTTATCTTAGGTTGACGCGAGTCGAGGGGGACGTCGTCGCGGTAGAGATAGACGGACGCCGAGACGAGCACGTGACATGAATGCCACCCTGTCTATCTTAGGGTAACTCGAGTCGAGGCGACCGCGACGACGGATGCCGAGACGAGCATGTGACACC
>NW_025313456.1:0-523 GCF_018294505.1 Triticum aestivum | reverse complement strand
CGGGCTCGCCGTCGCCGCCCGCTCCTCGTCGCCGTCGCCCTGCCCCCCCCTGCCACGTCCCGCCCCGTGCGCCGGCTCCCTCGCCTGCCCCCGCGCTGTGAGCCGCCGCCCGGCTCTTTTAATGTTTAAGCTCTTTTTTTATTTTTATGCTCTGTTTTTTTATGTTTTAATTTTTTTGTTCATATGTGATGTATATGTGTATGTGGCTATAATGTATATGTGTATATAAACAATGCAAAAGATAGTTTTTTAGAAAAATTAGGATTTTTTTTTCTGTTCATAGATTTTTTTGGTGATATTAATTATTGTAAATATGCAAATGTTTGTATATTCATATGAACAATGAATTAGGCAATACTACTTCATGTATTTTTAAGAAGGAAGAAGAAGAAAAAGAATGAGAGGAAAAAGGAAATAAGAAGAGGAAGAAAGGAGAAGAAGAGGGGAGAGGAAGAAGAGGAGAAATAAATAAGAAGAAGAAAAAAGAAGAAAAAGAAGAGGAGAAGAAGAAAGGAATAGAGGA
>NW_025313455.1:0-523 GCF_018294505.1 Triticum aestivum | reverse complement strand
CCCCCCCCAGTGCCTGTCCCTTGCTCTCTCTCCCACCATGGCCGATGCAGCCGTGGCCGCACCGCCGTCATAGCTGCGGCCACCGTCCACTCCACGCCGCCTCGCCATGTCCAGGAGCTCCACCGTCCTCCTCTCCATCGAGCAGACCGATCCCCAAGTGCTTGTTCACCCCGGAGCCACCGCAATAGCTTCGCCCAACCTCGCCATCGACGGACATCCCCTTCGCCGTCACCACTGCTCCAGCTCATCCCCGACCTCGCCGCCTAGCTCGCTGAGACCACCGTGAGCTCCTGCCTCTTCCCATCTTCTCCGTTCTTGCTACCGACCTCTGCAGCGACCGCAACAAGCTTCACCGCACATGCCGCTGCCTGAGCTTGTCGCCGACATAGCTCCAGCCACCCAACGACCATGCCACAGAGTCCACTGACTTCACTGCACCGCGTAGGCCATGTAGGAGCTGGCCTCGTGCCTCCAGAACCACAGCAACGATGAGTTCAGCCTCGCCCGAACTCCGGCAGCCACA
>NW_025313454.1:0-523 GCF_018294505.1 Triticum aestivum | reverse complement strand
GAAACCTGTTTTACCACACTTAGTAAAAAACTGCAATCATTGAATCTAGGCGGTTTACAGTTCCGGCTTAAAGAAACCACGCGCCGTAGAACCTTTCGGCTTAAAGAGAACCATGCTTCGTAGAATCCTCCGGCTTAGTTGTGATAAGGCCGTAGATAATCAATTTATTCTGAATGCCCCTGCGGCTTAAATAACCCGCTGCACTTAGGTATATACTATTAGTCCCCTTCATAAGCCGCCACCTTAACTTTGAACTGTAGATCTCCTCCGGCTTATCATTAACCCGGACGTTTTTCCTTTTTGTCATAGACTGCCGACTTTCACCATGCCTCCCAAAGCTCCCATTACTTGTAACTGGATGAGGTCCAATGTCACCAACGAGACCCTAGCGGATTTTGTTAAGTCAGGATATCTGCCCAAGAAAGACATCATGTCCTACCGTGCCCCTGACCCGTCAGAAGAGAGGCCACAGCCAAAGGATGGGGAGGTAGTGATTTTTGCGGATCACATGAGCCGGGGCTTC
>NW_025313453.1:0-523 GCF_018294505.1 Triticum aestivum | reverse complement strand
GGGAGGCGGAGGAAGATTTCCTCGAGCAGCACATCTAGGATGTTGGCGATGGACGGCGCCATCACGGTGGTCAGGTGGGGATTCGGCTCAGCCTTGGGAAGGAATGTCCCGTGGAGCTTTTCTTCTCTCGTGGGAAGAAAAGGCGGCGGCGGCGGCAACAAGCAGGTAAGCTCCGCCCTCTTTCTTCCACGCTGCGCCACAAAGCTCGCCCAACCGTTGCTCCCCGCCCTTTCTTCGCCGCTGGGCCGCCCCGCTCCCCCGCCGGCAGCTGCTCCCCCGTGCCCTTCTCCGACAGGGGCCGATGTCAACAGCGTCTGGCTCATCTTCCCCCTCTGCTGCTGCTCCGCCGGATCACTTGCCTCAGAGTTCATGTTCATGGAGGATCGGGGGCTAGGGTTCACGGGGGAGTTTAGATTGCGACCAACGCTGACCTTACCAGAGTATTGGCTAGCCCACGATATTTGGTGGTTGTTTGTCTCGCCCCGTGCGCCCGCCCACGTAATTTCCGCCAGCGCGCCGGCGA
>NW_025313452.1:0-523 GCF_018294505.1 Triticum aestivum | reverse complement strand
ACTTATTACAACTCCAGACTTTTTTGCGTTCCGTACACACCATTCAAAGCGACGTCATCAATTTTCAACACTTTCTGACATCATTTGCTATTTTTCATTCATTTACCGATTTTTTTAGAGAGCTAAATGACCGTGAAATTGAAAATCATTACAAAATGAACTCTGAAAATGTCGAAACTTGGCATGGTATCATCATTTCACCCACATAGCATGTGCAAAAGAGTAGAGAGGGTTACGGCAAAAACTGGACGCACTTCGTGTACAAACTGGACAATCTCTTTCGGAGTATCAGGGTTTCGGACAAGAACTCATCTGTTACACTGGCACTTCATTTTTTAAACTTATTACAACTCCAGACATTTTTTGCGTTCCGTACGCACCATTCAAAGCGACTTCTTCAATTTTCAAAACTTTCTGACATCATTTGCTATTTTTCAGTCATTTACCGATTTGTTTAGAGAGCTAAATGACCGTGAAATTGAAAATCACTACAAAATGAACTATGAAAATGTTGAAACTAGGC
>NW_025313451.1:0-523 GCF_018294505.1 Triticum aestivum | reverse complement strand
TTTTTTTAAACTTATTACAACTCCAGACTTTCTTTGCGTTCCATACGCACCATTCAAAGCGACGTCATCAATATCAAAACATTCTGACATCATTTGCTATTTTTCAGTCATTTACCGATTTGTTTAGAGAGCTAAATGACCGTGAAACTGAAAATCACTACAAAATGAACTCTCAAAATGTCGAAACTTGGCATGGTATCATCATTTCATCCACATAGCATGTGCAAAAGAGTAGAGAGGGTTACGGCAAAAACTGGACGCACTTCGTGTACAAACGGGACAATCTCTTTCGGAGTATCAGGGTTTCGGACGAGAACTCATCTGTTAAACTGGCACTTCATTTTTTAAACTTATTACAACTCCAGACTTTTTTTTGCATTCCGTACACACCATTGAAAGCGACGTCATCAATTTTCAAAACTTTCTGATATCATTTGCTATTTTTCAGTCATTTACCGATTTGTTTAGAGAGCTAAATGACCGTGAAATTGAAAATCACTACAAAATGAACTCTGAAAATGTC
>NW_025313450.1:0-523 GCF_018294505.1 Triticum aestivum | reverse complement strand
ATATTTTCACAAGTGCTGGCTTATATAGCAAACCCATTGGTACCGGTTGGTGGCACAAACCGGTACCAATGCCACCCTTTAGTCCCGGTTGGTGTCACCAAACGGGACCAAAGGCCTCTTTTCAGCAGCCCAAAGGGCGGGAAGCGGCGGCCTTTGGTCGTGGTTGGTGGCACCAACCGGGACTAAAGGGGGGGCATTGTTCCCGGTTGGTGGCACGAACCGGGACCAAAGGGTGGCATTGGTCCCGGTTCGTGCCACCAACCGGGACCAATGGCCTTGCACAGCGGCGTGGTGGTGGGAGTTTAGTCCCACCTCGCTAGTTGAGAGCGTCGACTACCTGTTTATAAGCACTGTTGCCTCCTCTCTCTCGAACTCCTCTGAACTGCAGGCCTATGGGCCTAATTTGACACTGCTTGCCTGTGGGCCTGCTGGGCCTTCTGCGGGCCTGAATCCTGGCCCAACTAGCGGGTTTCTAGTCGTATTCAGCCGTGGTGGCCCAGCAGGTGGCATTTTTTTTATTTTT
>NW_025313449.1:0-523 GCF_018294505.1 Triticum aestivum | reverse complement strand
TTCATTTTGTAGTGATTTTAAATTTCACCGTCATTTAGCTCCCTAAACAAATCGGTAAATGACTCAGAAACAGCAAATGATGTCAGAACGTGTTGGAAATTGATGACGTCGCTTTAAAAGATGCATACTGAACGCAAAAATAGGGTGGAGTTCAAATAAGTTTAAAAAACATTGAAGTGCCCGTGTAACAGATGAGTTCTCGTTTGAAACCCTGATACTCCGAAAGAGATTGTCCAGTTTGTACACGAGGTGCATCCAGTTTTTGCCGTGACCCTCTCTACTCTTTTGCACATGCGATGCGGGCGAAATGATGATACCATGCCAAGTTCCAACATTTTCAGAGTTCATTTTGTAGTGATTTTCAATTTCACCGTCATTTAGCTCCATAAACAAATCGGTAAATGACTGAAAAACAGCAAATGATGTTAGAATGTGTTGGAAATTGATGACATCGCTTTGAAAGATGCATACTGAACGCCAAAATAGGCTGGAGTTCAAATAAGTTTAAAAAACATTGAAGTGC
>NW_025313448.1:0-523 GCF_018294505.1 Triticum aestivum | reverse complement strand
ATTCAAAATTTGAATTTAAGTTAAACAATTAAAGTTTTCAAAAGTCAAAACTAAATTGTTCCTAATGTGTCAAATAATCCTTAGTAAATGTTGGTGGATAAATTATCTTTTAATAAAATATTTAAATGCACTAAAGTAATAGAAATGACAGCAAAAACAATTAATTAGACGCCTTTTATAAAGTTATAATAATAAAACTAAATTAGTAGTGTGCCAAAATAATTGTGGCAGTGGACTGATTAGCAATACTAATTTAGGTGTTCACTGGGTATTTTATAAAACTAAAATAAAAGAAACTTTAAATAAAAACAGTAAAGGAAAAATAAATAAAAGAAAAGAAAATACAAAACAAAACAGAAAAAAGGAAAACCCCCTCCCCACTGGGCCAGTCGGCCCAGCTACTAGCCAGGCCGGCCCAAACCGGCCCAGGCCGCCCCCTCACCCCACCATAACCCCCACCCCGGTCAAACCCTAACCCGTGACCCACACCCACTCCCCCACTCCCTCTTGATCTCTCTCGCCC
>NW_025313447.1:0-523 GCF_018294505.1 Triticum aestivum | reverse complement strand
CACCCCGCGCACCGTCTTATAAAAAAATTAGTATCAAACAGCTTTTTAAATGCTACTGTCTTATAAAAAAATATTACTGTTATTATTTAAACAAGTTTGAACATATTTAAACATAAATAAGTATCAAACAGCTTTTTAAATGCTAAAAAAAAGTTTGTGGAGCCTAGGAGTCGAACCCAGGACCTCCTGGTGTGAGAACTGGCTACTGACCAGTCGAGCTAGTAGAGTGGGCTTGACATAGATAGGTTCTGGTACTACATAACCTTTTGGCTCGAGTTGAAATAAAAAAAATACTAATGGCGCACCACGGTGAGGTGCGCCATTAGTATGGACATGCTAATGGCGCACCACGGTGAGGTGCGCCATTAGTATTGTGGCCCCCCTTCGCCCGATCCCCCTTGCCAGTTCTCTCCCTCTCGATCCACCGCCACCGCCGCCGCTGCCCTCGCCCTCGCCCTCGCCCTCGCCCTCTCCCTCCCTCGCCCTCTCCTCGCCGCCCGGACGCCGCCCGGACGCCGCGCCG
>NW_025313446.1:0-523 GCF_018294505.1 Triticum aestivum | reverse complement strand
TGTGGCTATATGTTTTTTTATTTTTATTAGTTTAATTTTTTTTGTTCATATGTGATGTATATGTGTATGTGGCTATAATGTATATGTGAACAAAAAAAATTTGTATGTATGTAGATGTTCAAAATGTATGAATATATATGTCAAAAATGTTTTTTTGTTCATAGAAAGTTTTTTGTTCATATATAGAAAGTTTTTATATATGACAATGGATATATATTCGATATATATGAGAAATGATGATCCATGGAAAAGTTTTATATATGCAAAAGTTACAATTTTAGAAAAGTTTTATATATCTAGCTAGGAAGGGAAGAAGCAGAAAAAGAAGGATAGGAAAGAAGAAAATAAGAAGAGGAAAGAAAGAAGAAGAGGAGAGGAAGAAGAGGAGAAATAAATAAGAAGAGGAAAAAAGAAGAAAAAGAAGAGGAGAAGAAGAAAGGAATAGAGGAGAAGAAGAAAAAATAGAAAATATTCTATTTTTTCTTCTTCTCCTCTATTCCTTTCTTCTTCTCCTCTTTTTTTT
>NW_025313445.1:0-523 GCF_018294505.1 Triticum aestivum | reverse complement strand
CCGGAGCCGCCGGACTTCACCGGGGCCCCGAGCCGAGGTAGCCGCCCGCCGCCCGGTTTTCTGAAGAAAACCGATTCGGTTTTTTAGAAAACCCTAGGTTTTTTTAGATCGGTTTTGTTTTGTTTTTTTCGTTTTTCTTATTAGCGAGCGTTCGCTCGTTCGTTCGTTTTAACGAACGCGTTCATCGTTTAGTTACAGTTAACGAACGTCCGTTCGTTAAACAGTTTGTCAGTTTTTCTTTTTCTCGGATTTTCCGCGATTATTTCTGATAATGATTTCCGATCAGTTCTTCGTTTTGGTTTAACTTTTCGCTCGTTTGTCAGAATCAGGCAATTCAAGCGCCTAGAATTTTGTCTCGAAACCCTCTTTCTGTTTAACCAACTCAAACAAGTTTTTGCTACTGTAAAATTTGACTTAGGTCCAGATTAGTAAACGAAGCTTGTTTCATTCGCCGTTTGACTTTCGTTGCTTCGTTTGATTTGATTCTTTTTGCAAACCGGAGTTCTTAAGTTGAACTTTCTGG
>NW_025313444.1:0-523 GCF_018294505.1 Triticum aestivum | reverse complement strand
ACGGTCATTTAGCTCTCTAAGCAATTAGGTAAATGACCGAAAAACAACATATGATGTTAGAACATGTTGGAAATTGATGACTTCTCTTTGAATGCTGCATACTGAACACAAAAGAAGTCCGGAGATCAAATAAGTTTAAAAAAACATTGAAGTGCCCGGGTAACAGATGATTTCTCGTCTGAAACCCTGATACTCCGAAAGAGTTTGTCCAGTTTGTACACGAAGTGCGTCCAGTTTTTGCCGTGACCCTCTCTACTCTTTCGCACATGCTAAGCGGTGAAATGATGATACCATGCCAAGTTTCAACATGTTCAGAGTTCATTTTGTAGTGATTTTCAATTTCACGGTCATTTAGCTCTCTAAACAATTAGGTAAATGACCGAAAAACAACAAATGATGTCAGAACATGTTGGAAATTGATGACGTCGCTTTGAATGCTGCATACTGAACACAAAAGAAGTCCAGAGTTCAAATAAGTTTAAATATCATTGAAGTGCCCGTGTAACAGATGAGTTCTCGTCCG
>NW_025313443.1:0-523 GCF_018294505.1 Triticum aestivum | reverse complement strand
GAATTTGCTAGGGGGGAAGCTTACTAATGGCGCACCCCGCGGCGGTGCGCCATTAGAATGTTTTTTTAGATAGCAATGGCGCACCCACGATCGGTGCGCCATTAGTAATCTTTTTTATATATATAGCAATGGCGCACCAGCCAGAGATGCGCCATTAGTAATCTTGTTTTTATATAGCAATGGCGCACCAGCCAGAGGTGCGCCATAAGTAATTTTTTTTATTGTTTTTTGTTGCATCTAATAATTTTTAGAAAATGAATATGAATATGAAGCAATAATATTTTTTATAAAAACAGTAATAATTTTTTAAAAAATATCATCAAATTTGTTATTTGAAAATATTTATGAATATGAAAAAATATCATCAAATTTATTATTTGAAAATATCATCAAATTTGTTATTTGAAAATATAATCAAATTTGTTTTTTTGCAATTTTAGTTGCATTCATTTGTGACGGTGGAGCGGGCCGGGGAGGGTGCGGGGGGTCGGCGGCGGCGGTGGAGCGGCAGAGGGTGCAGTGG
>NW_025313442.1:0-523 GCF_018294505.1 Triticum aestivum | reverse complement strand
GTAGCAACGATGGACGCCGAGACGGGCATGTGATAGCACTGCCACCCTCTCTATCTAAGGGTAACGCGAGTCGAGGCGGACGTCGTCGCGGTAGCGACCACGGACGCCGAGACAAGCACGTTACACTAGGGCCACCCTGTCTATCTTAGGGTCACGCGAGTCGAGGCGGACGTTGTCGCGGTAGCGACGACGGACGCCGAGACGAGCACGTGACACCACTGCAACCCTGTCTATCTTAGGGTAACGCGAGTCGAGGCGTACGTCATCGCGGTAGTGACGACGGACGCCGAGACGAGCACGTGACACCACTGCCACCCTGTCTATCTTAGGGTAACGCGAGTCGAGGCGGACGTCGTCGCGGTAGCGACGATGCACGCCGAGACGGGCACGTGACACCACTGCCACCCTATCAATCTAAGCGTAACGTGAGTCGAGCCGGCCGTGGTCGCGGTAGCGACGACGGACGCTAAGACGAGCATGTGACACCAGGGCCAACCCTGTCTATCTTAGGGTAACGCTAGTC
>NW_025313441.1:0-523 GCF_018294505.1 Triticum aestivum | reverse complement strand
CTAATGCCCCCCCTTTAGTCCCGGTTGGTGCCACCAACCGGGACCAAAGGCCTCTGTGTTGCCCGCCTCGGGGCCAAAGTTTAGTCCCACCTCGCTAGTCGAGAGGGGCGCGCAGTGGTTTATAAGCCCCACTGCCGCACCCCTCTCGAGCTCTTCTCCACTGCAGGCTTTCGGGCCTACTTGCTATTGCTTTGCCTGATGGGCCTTCTGGGCCTACGGCGGGCCTGAATCCCGGCCCATAGTAGGGTTTCTAGTCGTATTCAGGCTGTGGCGGCCCAGTAGGAGGCATTTTTTTGTTTTTTTCTTTTCTTTACTTATTGTTGCTATATTTATTTTTTTTCAAGTTTTTTTCTTTTGTTTTCTGCATTATTTATTTTCTTTTGTTTTTTGCTTTATTTTTTAATTGTTTTTGCTTTTAGTTTTAGGAAAATTATAAACTTTCTGTTAGTGCCATTAGTTTTCAAATTTGAAAACACTTTTTTTGTTTTTTTGTTTTCTTTCTTGCTTTATTTATTTTATTTTG
>NW_025313440.1:0-523 GCF_018294505.1 Triticum aestivum | reverse complement strand
CAATTTCACCGTCATTTAGCTCTCTAAACAAATCGGTAAATGACTGAAAAACAGCAAATGTTGTCAGAACGTGTTGGAAATTGATGACGTCGCTTTGAATGATGCATACTGAACGCAACAATAGGCCAGAGTTCAAATAAGTTTAAAAAACATTGAAGTGCCCGTGTAACAGATGAGTTCTTGTCCGAAACCCTGATACTCCGAAAGAGATTGTCCAGTTTGTACACGAGGTGCGTCCTGTTTTTGCCGTGACCCTCTCTACTCTTTTGCACATGCAATGCGGGTGAAACGATCATACCATGCCAAGTTCCAACATTTTTAGAGTTCATTTTGTAGTGATTTTCAATTTCACCGTCATGTAGCTCTCTAAACAAATCGCTAAAAGACTGAAAAATAGCAAATGATGTCAGAACGTGTTGGAAATTGATGACGTCACTTTGAATGATGCATACTAAACGCAAAAATAGGCTGGAGTTTAAATAAGTTTAAAAACATTGAAGTGCCCGTGTAATAGATGAGTTCT
>NW_025313439.1:0-524 GCF_018294505.1 Triticum aestivum | reverse complement strand
CCACTCGGTAGGATTTTGAAATACTTAGGCGAGCACTGGACTGCAGCTAAGCCCCGAGTGGAAGGGTTGCTCTCCACTCGGTAGGATTTTTAAATACTTAGGCGAGTACGGGACCGCAGCTAACCCCCGAGTGGGAGGTTTGCTCTCCACTCGGTAGGATTTTCAAATACTTAGGCGAGTACTGGACTTCAGCTAAGCCCCCGAGTGGAAGGGTTGCTCTCCACTCGGTAGGATTTTAAAATACTTAGGCGAGTACTGGACTGCAGCTAAGCCCCCGAGTGGGAGGGTTGCTCTCCACTCGGTAGGATTTTCAAATACTTAGGCGAGCACTGGACAGCAGCTAAGCCCCCGAGTGGGAGGGTCGCTCTCCACTCGGTAGGATTTTTAAATACTTAGGCGAGGACTAGACTGCAGCTAACCCCAGAGTGGGAGGGTTGCTCTCCACTCGGTAGGATTTTCAAATACTTAGGCGAGTACTGGACTGCAGCTAAGCCCCGAGTGGAAGGGTTGCTCTCCACTCGATA
>NW_025313438.1:0-524 GCF_018294505.1 Triticum aestivum | reverse complement strand
TGTATTTTTAGAATTTTGAATTGAATTAGTTTTATTTTTCTGAATTTTTTGATATAATATTTGTGTTTTTAACATATTGAATTGAATTAGTTTTATTTTTCTGAATTTTTCGATATATTATTTGTATTTTTAAGATTTTGAAAAAGAAAAAGTATTTTAAAAATACCTTTAGTTGCGGTTGGCCTGCCCAACCGCGACTAAAGGTCGTTGCGCGCGGGAACGAAAAACCCACCAAAAAAGCCCTTTAGTCGCGGGTCGCCTCCCCAACCGCGACTAAAGGTTACCCTTCAGTCGCGGGTCGCCTCCCCAACCGCGACTAAAGGTTGCCTTTAGTCGCGGGTCGCCTCCCCAACCGCGACTAAAGGGGGGGGGCTATAAATACAAGGGCCCGACCCGTCGCGGGCATTTCTCGTCTTCTCCGATTCTCTGCCGCGCCGAAGGCCTGCCGCCGTCGTCGCCCTCGCCCTCGACGCCGCCCGCCGTCGCCCTCGCCCTCGATTCCGCCCGCCGTCGCCCACCGCCCC
>NW_025313437.1:0-524 GCF_018294505.1 Triticum aestivum | reverse complement strand
GGGATTTCATTTTTTAAAACTTATTTCAACTCCTGACTTTTTGTGTGTTCAAAATGCACCATTCAAAGCCACATCATCATTTTTCAATCCTTTCTGACTTCATTTGTTATTTTTCATGCATTTACTAATTATTTTGAGCTATAAGACCCTCAAATTGAAAACCATTTCAAATGAACTCTGAAAAGGTTGTAAGTTGGCATTGTATCATCATTTCATCCACATAGCATGTGCAAGAAAGTTGAGAGGGTTACGGCAAAAACTGGATGCACTTCGTGTACAAAACGGACAATCTCTTTCAAAGTATCAGGATTTCATCCGAAAACTCGTCTGTTACAAAGGGATTTCATTTTTTTAAACTTATTTGAACTCCTGACTTTTTGTGTGCTCAAAATGCACCATTCAAAGCCACATCATCATTTTTCAATCCTTTCTGACTTCATGTGTTATTTTTCATGCATTTACTAATTATTTTGAGCTATAAGACCCTCAAATTGAAAAGCATTTAAAATGAACTCTGAAAAGGT
>NW_025313436.1:0-524 GCF_018294505.1 Triticum aestivum | reverse complement strand
GGCGAAAACTGGACGCACGTCGTGTACAAACTGGACAATCTCTTTCGGAGTATCAGGGTTTTGGACGAGAACTCATCTGTTACACTGGCACTTCATTTTCTTAACTTATTACAACTCCAGACTTTTTTGTGTTCCGTACGCACCATTCAAACCAACGTCATCAATTTTCAAAACTTTCTGACATCATTTGCTATTTTTTAGTCATTTACCGATTTGTTTAGAGAGCTAAATGACCGTGAAATTGAAAATCACTACAAAATGAACTCTGAAAATGTCGAAACTTGGCATGGTATCATCATTTCACCCACATAGCATGTGCAAAAGAGTAGAGAAGGTTACGGCAAAAACTGGACGCACTTCGTGTACAAACTGGATAATCTCTTTCGAAGTATCAGGGTTTCTGACGAGAACTCATCTGTTACATGGGCACTTCATTTTTTTAAACTTATTACAACTCCAGACTTTTTTTGTGTTCTGTACGCACCATTTAAAGCGACGTCATCAATTTTCAACACTTTCTGACA
>NW_025313435.1:0-524 GCF_018294505.1 Triticum aestivum | reverse complement strand
ATAAATATTTTCAAATAACAAATTTGTACATATTTTTTAAAAAATTATTACTGTTTTTATAAAAAAATATTACTGTTATGATTTAAACAAGTTTGAACATATTTAAACATAAATAAATATCAAACAGCATTTAAAATGCATAAAAACAAAAATTGGGGAGCCTGGGAATCGAACCCAGGACCTCCTAGTGTGTGTGACGCGTGCTGACCAGTCGAGCTAGTGGGCAGGTTCTGATTTATATAGGGTTCTGATATAGATAGGGTTAGGTGGTACTTATGGCACACTAGGTGGAGGTGCGCCATTAGAACCCTTCCCCCACTCCACCTGTTGCCCTCGCGCACTGTGGCCTCCCTTCCTCCCTCCCAGATTCCCCAACCGTACGCCGCCGCCCCCTCCATTTGCTGCAGCGGCCCACGTGCCCCCGCCGCCTCCCTCTCCCCTTCCCCCCCTCGAGCGCCGCCGCCCCCTCCGTCCGCCGCAGCCGCCCACGCGCCCCCGCCGCCTCCCTCTCCCCTTCCTCCCCC
>NW_025313434.1:0-524 GCF_018294505.1 Triticum aestivum | reverse complement strand
CCGAAGTGACGAACTTCTTTGAAGGGGTGAAAGCAAATAAACATCTACCTCCGGAGGAGAAGGTAGATCCGGTGAAAGCGAAGCGCACTCTGGCTGCCCTCACAAAACCACCAAAGTCTCCGCCGAAAGGCAACTATGAGCGCATTATTGCAAAGACATTTGCCGAAGCGGAGCGGTCGGGAAGTACTGTCAGTGATCAAAGGTTAAAAGAACGACGAGCTGGGAAAAAAATTGCCCAGCTCGGCGAACAAGCGAACCAATCGTGCCCCCCGCTCATGGTGTCTAGCGAGATCGTCGCTTATGATCCGAGGATGGTGCCCGGTTATAGCAATCTTGGAGATTACCTGCTCGACGATGTACATTATGATATCTTGGAGGTGGACGAACACAAATACCATTACGGGAAGCCTCTCGTCAAATATGAAAGATCTCTAACAACGATGATGCGAAGATTACATGATTGGTACATGAAAACCTGCAGAGAGTCTGGGGGGAGGAATACTTTGACAATGAGAGTTAAACCG
>NW_025313433.1:0-524 GCF_018294505.1 Triticum aestivum | reverse complement strand
CACCTTGGTGGGAGGCTGACTTGTGGGCCTAATAAGTTGATGGGGATGAAGGGCTTTGTCAACTTAGTCAATATGGACGATTCTAGCTCCAGTGACCGTACGATGTCCATCCAACGGCCGTAGTGCTTCTTCAACCTCTGGTATTCTTGCTCCAGCCACCCAAAGCAGCGCCGGTCGTGCCGCATGCTCCAACCTCCCGTGGCCGGCTGTGCTGCCGCGGAGGCCTTCCCGCCCCTACTATTCCCACCGCTGGCCAGGCCCTGCGGCGACGGCAGCCTCACACCGCAGCCGAACCAGTGAACCCTCGTACTCCTCTCCGCGCGGGCTTCCTCGGCCGCGTCTTCCCCGGCTCCGCGTCATCCCCTTCCTAGGCCTCGCCGTCGTCCACCGCCGTGGTGCTCTCGGCGCGGCGTGGTCAATGTGGTCAACGACCGACTTCCATCGGAAGAGTACTGTGCGTGGAGACGCTGACAGCTGGGTCCACGGCCGCAGCAAGGAAGTGCCTCCTTATTACACGCAAAATA
>NW_025313431.1:0-524 GCF_018294505.1 Triticum aestivum | reverse complement strand
ACGTGTCGATCATCAACACTCACATATTTGGCGGAATCGTGTCCGTTTCGTGCACTATTACTCAATGTTTTGGAGACCTAGAGCAATTTCCACGATTGATGAACCCCAGGGTGCATTTATGTGTCTGTCGTCAACACTCATAGTTTTGGCCAAATCTGACATGTTTCGTGCACTATTACTCACGGTTTTGGGGTCCCGAAGTGATTTCCATAGTTGTTGAACTCCAAGGTGTGCTTACGTGTTGGTCATCAACACTCGCAGTTTTGGCCGATTCTGGCCCATTTCATGGACTATTACTCACTGTTTTGTGGTCCCAAAGCGATTTCCATGGTTGTCGAATTCCTAGGTACGCTTACATGTCGGTCATCAACAATCACAGTTTCGGCCAATTCTGGCCCGTTTCTTGGACTATTACTCTATTTTGGGGTCTTGGAGTCATTTCGATGATTGACGAACCCTTGGTGCGTTTACGTGTCGGTGATCAACACTCACATATTCGGCCGATTCTAGTCCGTTTTGTGCAC
>NW_025313430.1:0-524 GCF_018294505.1 Triticum aestivum | reverse complement strand
ATAAATAGACTATTGAATAGTTTGCATTAGAAATCACCTGACAAATATGCATGTATGCAATATTTTTGGTCGTATCCAAGGTAGTCTTGTCCTCATCATCAAGCTCCTCAAGCCCCTCCACAAGCTCGTCAAGCTCCACCTCAACCTCAAGTTCAACAAGAACAAGTTGATCATGGATTTCCTCCACGCCAAGAGCAACATGAGGATGACTATCCCCCATGTCAAGGACGTCATCATCACCATCGCCAACAACACAATGAAGAGCAACGCTATGGCAAGCTCAAGTTCACAATGCCCAAGTTCAATGGAAGCAATGATACGGAAGATTACCTCTCATGGGCATTGAAGGTCGACAAAATTTTCCGCTTACACAACTATGAGGAAGAGAAGAAGATCGCTATGGCATCACTTGAGTTCCAAGATTATGTGCTCATATGGTGGGAACAAGTACTTGAACGCCGTCAAGCAAGAGGTGAGCCACCAATCACCACTTGGGCTCAAATGAAGGATGTCATGCGGGCACG
>NW_025313429.1:0-524 GCF_018294505.1 Triticum aestivum | reverse complement strand
AGGATTGAAAAATGATGATGTGGCTTTGAATGGTGCATCTTCAACACACAAAAAGTCAGGAGTTCAAATAAGTTTTAAAAAACGAAACCCCTTTGTAACAGACGAGTTTCCGTATGAAATCAAGATACTTCGAAAGAGATTGTCCGTTTTGTGCACGAAGTGCATCCAGTTTTTGACGTAACCCTCTCAACCTTATTGCACATGCTATGTGGAAGAAATGATGATACCATGCCAACTTTCAACCTTTTCAAAGTTCATTTGAAATGCTTTTCAATTTTAGGGTCTTATAGCTAAAAATAATTAGTAAATGCATGAAAAATAACAAATGAAGTCAGAAAGGATTGAAAAATGATGATGTGGCTTTGAATGGTGCATTTTGAACACACAAAAAGTCAGGAGTTCAAAAAAGTTTTAAAAAATGAAATCCCTTTGTAACAGACGAGTTTCCGTATGAAATCCTGATACTTTGAAAGAGATTGTCCGTTTTGCACACGAAGTGCATCCAGTTTTTGCCGTAACCCTCT
>NW_025313428.1:0-524 GCF_018294505.1 Triticum aestivum | reverse complement strand
CAGTTTTGGCCGATTCTGGCCCGTTTCATGGACTATTACTCACCGTTTTCGGGTCCCAAAGCGATTTCCATGGTTGTCAAACTCCAAGGTGCACTTACGTGTCAGTCATCAACAATCACAGTTTGGGTCGATTCTGGCCCGTTTCTTGGACTATTACTCTATTTTGGGGTCTCGGAGTCATTTCCATGATTGACGAACCCCGGGGTGCGTTTACGTGTCGGTCATCAACACTCACATATTCGGCCTATTGTAATACGTTACGTGCAATATTACACAGTGTTTTGGGGACCCAGAGCGATTTTCACGATTGATGAACCCCGGGGTGCGTTTATGTGTCCGTCGTCAACACTCACAGTTTTGGCCAAATGCGACCTGTTTCGTGGACTATTACTCACCGTTTTGGGGGCCCCAAAGCGATTTTCATAGTTGTTGAACCCCAAGGTGTGCTTACGAGTTGGTCATCAACACTCCCAGTTTTGGCCGATTCTGGCCCGTTTCATGGACTATTACTCACCGTTTTGGGG
>NW_025313427.1:0-524 GCF_018294505.1 Triticum aestivum | reverse complement strand
CTTTCCAACCCAATTGGATTCACCTTCAAATTCGTCCGGAGCGTTGAGTTACGGACGAAACAATCTGACGTTGCAGCAGAATCCGAGTCAAACTACAAGCCCAAAGGTGTTGCATCACCTCCACTTGGGCCCATGAGCCTTGTACGACCTAGGGTTAGTTTTAGGCTGCCTTGGGACGTCCTCCCACCTCCTTGACCGCCACCCCTTGCTCCTATATAAGTAGATCCATCTAGTAGCTTTTTCCTCGGGATTTGTTTAGTTAAAAGTTAGCCATTGCAACTTCGTGTACTTCGTTTGTATCCAACGACCAGACCAAGACCGCTTCCGAATCCCCACCATTATCAATACTTCATATATATTTGCAATATTCAGATTGCTTTATCATATTCTTGCTCGTACTTCGATTGCTTGCAGGAATAGACCTTCGTGGTCAGGCTGACCGTGCTTCCAGCATTGTTAGTAACCTCAGGAGATTGGTTTAGCGATTGCTAAGGCGCAACGTCGTGCACGTTTGTAGTCGGATC
>NW_025313426.1:0-524 GCF_018294505.1 Triticum aestivum | reverse complement strand
AAACTAGATTTCGTGCACTTTCCAACCCAATTGGAATCACCTTCAAATTCGTCCGGAGCGTTGAGTTGTGGACGAAACAATCTGATGCTGCAGCAGAATCTGAGTCAAACTACAAGTCCAAAGGTGTTACATCACCTCCACTTGGG
Source organism: Triticum aestivum (assembly GCF_018294505.1). NCBI lineage: Eukaryota > Viridiplantae > Streptophyta > Magnoliopsida > Poales > Poaceae > Triticum > Triticum aestivum. The sequence continues at coordinate 378 of NW_025313426.1, read as the reverse complement.
CCCATTGGCCTTGTACGACCTAGATTTAGTTTTAGGCTGCCTTGGGACATCCTCCCACCTCCTTGGCCGCCACCCCTTGCTCCTATATAAGTAGATCCATCTAGTAGCTTTTCCTTGGAATTTGTTTAGTTAAAAGTTAGCCGTTGCAACTTCGTGTACTTCGTTTGTGTCCAACGACCAGACCAAGACCGCTTACACATCCCCACCATTATCAATACCTCATATATATTTGCAATATTCAGATTGCTTGATCATATTCTTGCTCGTTCTTCGATTGCTTGCAGGAATAGACCTTCGTGGTCAGGCTGACCGTGCTTCCGGCATCGTCAGTAACCTCAGGAGATTGGTTTAGCGATTGCTAAGGCGCAACGTCGTGCA
>NW_025313425.1:0-524 GCF_018294505.1 Triticum aestivum | reverse complement strand
CGGCGAAGGGAGGGACTGGAGCGGGGGCCAGCGCGTCGGAGGTGGGGCGCATCCACGCGCTGGGGTGCAACCCGCCCGGTGCAAGGCGAGGTCGCCGGCGACGGCAGAGCCCGCATGACGCCGCGGGCGAGTAGGGGGGTGAGTCCAGTGCGCGGCCGGAGCGCGGTGGTCGTGCGTGGGCGTCGGGACGGCCGCGGTGAGCGCGAGGTAGAGGGAGGGAAGGAGAAGGGGTCCTCACGTGCGAGGAGAGAAGGGGACGACGAGGCCTGGTGAGGCCGTCGAGGAGGAGGACGAGGAAGCGGGCGACGAAGGCGGTCCAACGAGGTGGTCCGACGACGACGGGCGACGGCGTCGGGTCGGGGCGGAGGAGCTTCGGGCGGCGGGGACGAGATGATGAAGAGGCGTCCGGCGAGGTGGAGGTAGACGAGGGGGTGGCTCCGGCGATCGTGGCTGGCGACGGCGGTTCCATGCCCCAATCCAGAACGAGCACTGAGGGGGAGGGGATCGGTCTCGATCCAGATCCA
>NW_025313424.1:0-524 GCF_018294505.1 Triticum aestivum | reverse complement strand
GACACGTGTTCAACGGTCGGATTTGAAACACATGCGGCAGCTTGGCTAGGGCTACAAGCAAAGCTAACTTATCCAGCTCTGGATAAGGTTTGCTCTCATTGTCTTCGCTTGGAGTCATATGATTTGGTTGAGCATCACATCAGTCACTCTAACTTTGTTCACTTGGACCCCACTTAAAAGTACGGTGGTTCCTATGACTCAATAAAGAAGAAAGTAAACTACGAAACAGCTATGTCTTCGCACTCCATAGTCTTCAAGTGAATATCTTCACACGTCATAATCACTGCTGGAATCAGGATCTTTGCCATCAGCTAGCTCTTTGCTATCTGCTAGCTGACGGCAAAGAAGTTCTTTGCCATCAGCTTACAGAAAGTCGACGACAAAGAACGAGCGGATGACAAAGATTGTGTTTGCCATCAGCCTGCTCTTTGTCGTCTGCTAACAGACGGTAAAGGAGCTTTGCTGTCCGCTAGCAGATGACAAATAGGGAGGGTGGCCCACGAACAGAAACCACCTAACAACCA
>NW_025313423.1:0-524 GCF_018294505.1 Triticum aestivum | reverse complement strand
AGCTCGTCGTTGACCACTGATAGTACTTCCTGACCGCGACGCTTCCACAAATGACTTTGTAAGAATGCGCTCATAGTTGCCTTTCATCGGAGACTTTGGCGGTTTCTGCAGGGCAGCCAGAGTACGCTTCACTTTTACCGGATCTATCTTCTCCTCCGGAGGTGGATGTATCTTTGCTTTCATCCCTTCAAAGAAGTTATCCACTTCGGCTTGCACGATCCGCGTGTTTTCCTCCACGGTCCTCTCGTATGGTAACTTCTCTGGAGTCTTGAGAGAAGGGACGTATTTGTATTACCTCCCGGCTCTGGCTGTGCTGCTAGACGTCGGAGCAGACGGAGCAGTTGCGACTGTCTTTCCTTTCTTACGAGGCGGAGGCGAAGGACTACGACGCGCCAGCTGCTGATTCTGCTTGGTGTAAGCCACGCTGCTTCTCTGCTGAGATGGCGGGGTAGCTTCAGGGGAAGATTCGGCAGGTCGTTTGCTGCGATCTGCTTCTTGTTCCTCTAGCCCTTGTACCCTTTCGT
>NW_025313422.1:0-524 GCF_018294505.1 Triticum aestivum | reverse complement strand
AAAACATAGTTCGTACAATCGTGCAAGGCCTCGCTCAACACGCAGGTTGGCACTGTGCCTTGCATAACCCCACCACGCAACTCTCTACGCCCCAACTGGGCAAGACTATGAGCTAATCTATTGTCCCTTCTATCTACTTTGCAAACTCTAACTTCTCTGTTCCCTTTCATGTCTTGAAACTCCTTTGCAATTGTTCCAACCTCTGATCTATCATGACTATGGACATGATTTTAAGGTCCCTTTGTTTCGGTGCAAATGGTCAATCTGCCAGGAGGCGGGGTACAGGTAGACCCATAGTACGGAATGACAACAGTGGATCTGGACAATCTTGGGTACTCAGACGAAGCATTCGTCCTAGCCAATGATGTGGCGAAGGTTTTCTATGTGAAGGACATGTCTACCAAACCGAGAAAAAGAAAAGATAAGGAAGCAAATACATCATACGATGAGCCAAAGCGCCACATAGTTCTTTCAGGGAAAAGTGACATCTGGGAGTGGAGGGCAAGACAGACATGTCTGAAGAT
>NW_025313421.1:0-524 GCF_018294505.1 Triticum aestivum | reverse complement strand
TGCGCGTGCTCTAGTAATTGGTCCAGTATATGTAGCAGTAGGGGCTGCGGGTGTAACAATGGTATTGATGTCCTCATCATCCTCCCCTTCTTGAAATGAAGTTGTCCTCGATGGAAGCTCATCTTCCTCACCCAAATAAGGCTTCAAATCTGCAATGTTAAAAGTGGGACTAACCCCAAAATCTGCAGGCAACTCAAGTTTATATGCATTATCATTTATTTTCTCCAACACCTTAAAAGGACCATCAGCATGTGGCATTAACTTTGATTTGCGCAAATCAGGAAATCTATCCTTACGCAAATGTAACCAAACAAGATCTCCAGGTGCAAACACAAGATGTTTTCTACCCTTATCTCCAGCAAGTTTATATTTAGCATTCATACGCTCAATGTTTTCCTTAGTTAACTCATGCATTTTTAAAATCAATTCAGCATGTTGTTTAGCATCAAAATTAACCTTCTCCGAAGATGGAAGAGGCAACAAATCAATAGGTGCACGAGGTAGGAAACCATACACAATTTCAA
>NW_025313420.1:0-524 GCF_018294505.1 Triticum aestivum | reverse complement strand
TTTTTTGTTTGCTTGTGTGTTAGCTCGTTTGCTTGTCGTTATGGCTAGTCCATTACCTCCTGCCACTATGTCTGAAATTGGGGAAATTATTGTCGATATGGACAATAATAATATCATGAAAAATTCTGATGCTCCCGCTAAAGAACCCACCATCTTACATACAAAAAAAATTCCATGTTGGTAGTGGTAATATTATTGGAAAAGGAGTTATTCAAGATTTCTTTACTTGTGCCGGTGCTTTACCTTGTATGGGTAGTTCTATCCTTCATAAAACTAGTAGTCTTGCGGACGCTATTGCCATGCTTGTAGTTGAACTTGAAAGACAATTCATGCACATGCATCCTTGCATACAAAGGATTTTCCTAGAATTTTCTAATATTGAGCATTCTTCTGTTAAGCGTGCCGCTACTATCTTTTTGGCTCATGAGTTTAGATTCATAATAAAAGAGGCCAAAGAAATATTTGCACATATAGGGTGGATGGTTGCCGTCCTCCCATAGAGGCCATCCTCTTTGATCAAGAAG
>NW_025313419.1:0-524 GCF_018294505.1 Triticum aestivum | reverse complement strand
ATCATTTGACGCGATTGTGTTTGCAACTGGATACAAAAGCACAACAAATATATGGCTCAAGGTAACAACATCGATGTTTGAATATGTCTGAGTTTGTTTTCTTGGTGCAACAATTGTTAAATCTGCTAACAAGCTCCATGTTGTTTTTTTATCCCAGAATGGTGAGAACATGTTAAATGGCAATGGACTGCCCATCAAAGAATATCCGAATCATTGGAAAGGTGAAAATGGGGTCTACTGTGCTGGGTTAGGAAGGAGAGGATTGGCTGGTATTGCAGCAGATGCCAAGAATATCGCCAATGACATCAAATCAATGATAGGCGTTATGTCCAGCTAAATTATCAAATCAGTGAATGTGTCTTCTACAACGCGATGCCTTCCATTGCTAGGCTCCTCAACAAGATCAAGGATGAGATCCGATGCAGGGCTAGGGCAGGGGCACAAGGCCCGTGGGTTGTTCTGCACCAATCCTGGGATGTCTACTGAGTTGTATGATGTACTATAAAATTAACCTCCTAGGAGGG
>NW_025313418.1:0-524 GCF_018294505.1 Triticum aestivum | reverse complement strand
CAAACTCGGTGGGACCGACTCGCTCACTTCGGGGGAACCGAAATGTTACAAAAAGGAAACCGGGAGTTTGCAATGCAGACACGGTGGGACCGATTTACTCATTTCGGTGAGACCGAAATGTTACAAAAAGGAAACAGGAAGTTTGCAATCCCATCTCGGTGAGACCGAGATCCCTATCGGTGAGACCGAAGTAACTAGGGTTTGTGGCAGTGGCTATGTCAAATGAAACTCGGTGGCGCCAGGTAGATCAAATCGGTGGGGCCGAATTTGACTTTTAGGTTTAGTACATATGTGGATGTGAGAAAGTGGTTGAGGGTTTTTGAGCATATCACTATGCATTTTGAGCAAGTAAGCCATTAAGCAACACCTCATCCACTTTTAATAGTATTGGCTTTCCTATGGACTCAATGTGATCTTGGATCACTAAAATGAAAATGTAGAGTCTTGAGCTTGTTGCCAATATGTGTCCTTAGCATTTTGAGGGGTCCACATCTCTAGTCCATGCCATGCCAATCATTGAACTT
>NW_025313417.1:0-524 GCF_018294505.1 Triticum aestivum | reverse complement strand
TCCGGAAACTCGTCTGTTACAAAGGGATTTCATTTTCTAAACCTTATTTGAACTCCTGACTTTTGTGTGTTCAAAATGCACCATTCAAAGCAACATCATCATTTTTCAATCCTTTCTGACTTCATTTGTTAATTTTTCATGCATTTACTAATTATTTTGAGCTATAAGACCCTAAAATTGAAAAGCATTTCTAATGAACTCTGAACAGGTTGAAAGTTGGCATGATATCATCATTTCATCCACATAGCATGTGCAAGAAAGTTGAGAGGGTTACGGCAAAAACTGGATGCACTTCGTGTACAAAACGAACAATCTCTTTCAAAGTATCAGGATTTCATCCGGAAAGTCGTCTGTTACAAAGGGATTTCATTTTCTAAACCTTATTTGAACTCCTGACTTTTTGTGTGTTCAAAATGCACCATTCAAAGCCACATCATCATTTTTCAATCCTTTCTGACTTCATTTGTTATTTTTCATGCATTTACTAATTATTTTGAGCTATAAGACCCTAAAATTGAAAAGCA
>NW_025313416.1:0-524 GCF_018294505.1 Triticum aestivum | reverse complement strand
ATTTGGCCGATTCTTGTCCGTTTCGTGCACTATTACTCTGCGTTTTGAGGACCCAGAGCAATTTCCACGATTGATGAATCCCGGGATGCGTTTATGTGTCCGTCGTCAACTCTCATAGTTTTGTCCAATTCTGACCTGTTTCGTGGACTATTACTCAACGTTTTTGGGTCCCGAAGCGATTTCCATAGTTGTTGAACCCCAAGGTGTGCTAACGTGTCGGTCATCAACAATCATAGTTTTGGCCGATTCCGGCCCATTTCTTGGACTATTACTCTGTATTGGGGTCCCGGAGTCATTTCCACGATTGACGAACCCCGGGGTGCGTTTACGTGTTGGTCTTAAACTCTCACAGTTTTGTCCAATTCTGACCCGTTTCGTGGACTATTACTCATCGTTTTTGGGTCCCGAAGCGATTTTCAGAGTTGTGGAACCCCAAGGTGTGTTTACGTATTGATCATCAACACTCGCAGTTTTGGCCGATTCTGGCCCGCTTCATGCACTATTACTCACCATTTCGGGGTCCC
>NW_025313415.1:0-524 GCF_018294505.1 Triticum aestivum | reverse complement strand
ATCCATATACCACCACCAATCCGTGTCCATATACCACCACCGATCCATATCCAAATACTACCACCGCTGCCATATACCACCACCATATATCCACCACCAATCCGAGTTCCTTGCTTATTAGGTTTGTTTTCGGGATCAATCTAGATTCCGATTCGTGTTTCCTTGCCGGAGTAGGCTTCGGAAAAAAAAAAGAGTCGGGTAGCCACGCTCCATTTAGGCCCAAAATTTTTCGAAAACGCATTTTTCGAAAAAATTTCTGGCTATCCTATTTTTAGGTGTTTCTGAGTGTTTTGAGACAGGTGCCATTATAGGAAGTTTTTTTTGACCCGTTTCCAGTTTTTGGGTCCGGGCAGTCGAAAAAAAAAAAAAATTGGTCGAAAAAAATTTCGTGCCCATCCTGTCCATTTGAGCTAGGAAGAGTTTTGAGACACTCGCCATTATAGTGATTTTTCGCAAAAAAAAAGCAGCGCAAAAAAAAAAGAGCGCAAAAAAAAAGAGCGAAAAAAAAATTCAGAGTGTGCTTT
>NW_025313414.1:0-524 GCF_018294505.1 Triticum aestivum | reverse complement strand
GTAGTGCTTTTCAATTTCAGGGTCTTATAGCTCAAAAAAATCAGTAAATGCATGAAAAATAACAAATGAAGTCCGAAAGGGTTGAAAATTGATGATGTGGCTTTGAATGGTGCATTTTGAACACATAAAAACTATGGCGTTCAAATAAGATCAATAAAATGAAATCCCTTTGTAACAGACGAGTTTCCGTGTGAAACCCTGATACTTCGACTGAGATTGTCCGTTTTGTACACGAAGTGCATCCAGTTTTTGCCGTAAGCCTCTCTACATTCTTGCACATGCTATGTGGGTGAAATGATGACACCATGCCAACTTTCAACCTTTTCAGAGTTCATTTCTAGTGCTTTCCAATTTCAGGGTCTTATAGCTCAAAAAACTCGGTAAATGCATGAAAAATAACAAATGATGACAGAAAGGGTTGAAAATTGATGATGTGCCTTTGAATGGTGCATTTTTAAGACAGAAAAACTATGGAGTTCAAATAAGTTCAAGAAAATGAAATCCCTTTGTAACAGACGAGTTTC
>NW_025313413.1:0-524 GCF_018294505.1 Triticum aestivum | reverse complement strand
GCTAAGACAGGGAGGCCGTGGTGTCACGTGCTCCTCTCGGCGTCCGTCGTCGCTACCGCGACGACGTCCGCCTCGACTCGCGCTACGCTAAGACAGGGAGGCAGTGGTGTCACGTGCTCGTCTCGGTGTCCGTCGTCGCTACCACGACGACGTCCGCCTCGACTCGCGTTACGCTAAGACAGGGTGGCAGTGGTGTCACGTGCTCATCTCGGCGTCCGTCGTCGGTACCGCGACGAAGTCCGCCTTGACTCGCCTTACGCTAAGACAGGAAGGCAATGGTTTCATGTGCTCGTCTCGGCGTTCGTCGTCCCTACCGCGACGACGTCTGCCTCGACTCGCAATACGCTAAGACAGGGTGGCAGTGGTGTCACGTGCTTGTCTCGGCGTCCGTCGTCCCCACCGCAACAACGTCCGCCTCGACTCGCGTTACGCTAAGACAGGCTGGCAGTGGTGTCACGTGCTCTTCTCGGCGTCCGTCGTCGCTACCGCGACGACGTCCGCCTCGACTCACGTTACGCTAAGAC
>NW_025313412.1:0-524 GCF_018294505.1 Triticum aestivum | reverse complement strand
GTCCGGGCGGCGAGGAGAGGGCGAGGGAGGGTGAGGGCGAGGGCAAGGGCGAGGGCGAGGGCAGCGGCGGCGGCGGCGGTGGATCGAGAGGGAGAGAACTGGCGAGGGGGATCGGGCGAAGGGGGATCGGGCGAAGGGGGGATTGGGCGAAGGGGGGCCACAATACTAATGGGGCACCTCACCGTGGTGCGCCATTAGCATGTCCATACTAATGCCGCACCTCACCATGGTGCGCCATTAGTATTTTTTTTATTTCAGCTCGAGCCAAAAGGTTATGTAGTACCAGAACCTATCTATGTCAAGCCCACTCTACTAGCTCGACTGGTCAGCAGCCAGTTCTCACACCAGGAGGTCCTGGGTTTGACTCCCAGGCTCCACAATTTTTTTTAGCATTTAAAAAGCTATTTGATACTTATTTATGTTTAAATATGTTCAAACTTGTTTAAATAATAACAGTAATATTTTTTTTATAAGACAGTAGCATTTAAAAAGCTGTTTGATACTAATTTTTTTTATAAGACGGT
>NW_025313411.1:0-525 GCF_018294505.1 Triticum aestivum | reverse complement strand
GACGGACGCCGAGACGAGCACGTGACACCATTCCCACCCTGTCTTAGCGTAACGTGAGTCGTGGCGGACGTCGTCGTCGGTAGCGACGACGGACGCCGAGACGAGCACGTGACAACATTCCCACCTTGTCTTAGCGTAATGCGAGTCGAGGCGGACGTCCTCGCGGTAGCGACGACGGACGCCGAGACGAGCACGTGACACCATTCCCACCCTGTCTTACCGTAACGCGAGTCGAGGCGGACGTCATCGCGGTAGCGACGATGGACGCCGAGACGAGCACGTGACACCATTCCCATCCTGTCTTTGCGTAACGCGAGTCGAGGCGGACGTCGTCGCGGAAGCGACGACGGACGCCGAGACAATCACGTCACACCATTCCCACCCTGTCTTAGCGTAACGCGAGTCGAGGCGAACGTCGTCGCGGTAGCGACGACGGACGCCGAGACGAGCATGTGACACCACTACCACCCTGTCTTAGCGTAACGCGAGTCGAGGCGGATGTCGTCGCGGTAGCGACGACGGACG
>NW_025313410.1:0-525 GCF_018294505.1 Triticum aestivum | reverse complement strand
TATATGTTTCCTAAAGCAAATTGCATTGATGAGATGGATCGTTTGATTTGGATGGATCGATTGATTTGTTTCCTTAAAATTGGATTTTTCTTTAAAGTCTGTTATTTGTTTCCTTAAAATTTATTATATGTTTCCTAAATCAAATTGCATTGATGGGATGGATCGATTGATTTAGATAGTCTATTATTTGTTTCCTTCACATCCATTATATGTTTCCTAAAGCAAATTGCATTGATGAGATGGATCATTTGATTTGGATGGATCGATTGATTTGTTTCCTTAAAATTGGATTTTTTTTAAAGTCTGTTATTTGTTTCCTTAAAATTTATTATATGTTTCCTAAATCAAATTGCATTGATGGGAGGGTGACGCATGGAAAGTTATGATCCGTTAAGATTTTTTTCGTTGTGTGAGAGGGTGACGCGAAACTAAACCGGTGGGGTAGGGGAGGGACAAAAAAAACCAGCGAAATGAAACGGGTGGGAGGTGGGAGGAAGTACCAAAGAAGTACAAAAAAAACCGGGT
>NW_025313409.1:0-525 GCF_018294505.1 Triticum aestivum | reverse complement strand
CTCTAGTCTTTTGCACATGCTATGCGGGTGAAATGATGATACCATGCCAAGTTTCAACATTTTTAGAATTCATTTTGTAGTGATTTTCAATTTCACGGTCATTTAGCTCTCTAAACAATTAGGTAAATGACTGAAAAAAACAAGTGATGTTAGAACATGTTGGAAATTGATGACGTCGCTTTGAATGCTGCATACTAAACACAAAAGAAGTCCGGAGTTCAAATAAGTTTAAAAAACATTGAAGTGCCCGTGTAACAGATGAGTTCTCGTCCGAAACCCTGATACTCTGAAAGAGTTTGTCCAATTTGTACGTGACGTGCGTCAAGTTTTTGCCGTGACCCTCTCTACTCTTTTGCACATGCTATGCGGGTGAAATCATGATACCATGCCAAGTTTCAACATTTTCAGAATTCATTTTGTAGTGATTTTCAATTTCACGGTCATTTAGCTCTCTAAACAATTAGGTAAATGACCGAAAAACAACAAATGATGATAGAACATGTTGGAAATTGATGACGTCGCTTT
>NW_025313408.1:0-525 GCF_018294505.1 Triticum aestivum | reverse complement strand
TTATGTAAACTTGATCATTTTGTGCTAACATAAGTTATTTTGGAGCTAACCTATAGGAAACCAAGCATATAAGCTCTAAGTTAGCATATTAGAGCCAACTTAGGTAAAAATGAAGCTAACCTATAGGAAACTAAGCATATTAGAGATAACATAGGTAACTAAGTATATATATATATATATATATACATATATATATATATATATATATATATATATATATCATTTTGGAGATCTGACATACCTGACAAAGTTCAGTTCTCATGCATTGTTCTTCTCCTTCTCCTTCTCCTTCCTCAGCCTGATGCGCCAAGAGCGGCGAGGCGGTGGAGGCAGTGGAGGCAGTGGGATGTAGTCCTCTACCACAATTGGCGTGGTCATGTCGCCCAGCTGTGGGATCGCCGGCGCCACCACCGGTGCGTGGTCATTGTCAGGCACCACCACCATCGCGAGGCCACCTTCAGGCACGACCATCGCTAGGTCATCCTCAGCCACCTCCATCTCTTGCCCATGGTCAGCCACCACCAT
>NW_025313407.1:0-525 GCF_018294505.1 Triticum aestivum | reverse complement strand
TGATGTTGGAACATGTTGGAAATTGATGACGTCGCTTTGAATGCTGCATACTGAACACAAAAGAAGTCTGGAGTTCAAATAAGTTTAAAAAACATTCAAGTGCCAGTGTAACAGATGAGTTCTCGTCCAAAACCCTGATACTCTGGAAGAGCTTGTCCAATTTGTACATGAAGTGCGTCCAGTTTTTGCCGTGACCCTCTCTACTCTTTCGCACATGCTATGCAGGTGAAATGATGATACCATGCCAAGTTTCAACATTTTCAGAATTCATTTTGTAGTGATTTTCAATTTCACGGTCATTTAGCTCTCTAAACAATTAGGTAAATGACCGAAAAAAACAAATGATGTTAGAACATGTTGGAAATTGATGACGTTGCTTTGAATGCTGCATACTGAACACAAAAGAAGTCGGGAGTCCAAATAAGTTTAAAAAACATTGAAGTGCCCGTGTAACAGATGAATTCTCGTCCGAAACCCTGATACTCCGAAAGAGTTTGTCCAGTTTGTACACAAAGTGCGTCCAGT
>NW_025313406.1:0-525 GCF_018294505.1 Triticum aestivum | reverse complement strand
GCGCTAGAAGGGGGATGAGGGAGCTCAGCTGCAAGGTTCCCAAGCAAAACCAATTGCCATTGCCTGTCACTGCTGTTGCAGCTCCAAGGAAGCAACCAATTCCTTGCTTGAGTCCAGTGGTACTACGCCCTTGCTAGTATTTTACCTTCCTAAATCATTCACACATGAGTTTCATTTAATCTTGCCTCTCTAGGTTCTGCAGTTGCTTACCAAGATTTCTAGTGTTCTTTGAATCCCGTTCAGTCATTAGTAATTTTACTAGAGTGTCAGCAGAGTCTCCATCTAGTCTAGGCAGCAAAAACCTTGTTAAGATGTGTACGACATAGTTACCACTGCATCCATACCTGGTCCTAAGTTAAGGGTTTAAGTAAATAAAGGGCATTTTCAATGAATCAAAGTGAAGCAGATGAGCCAAAAAAAAATTGGAAACTCATGTACTGCAATTCCGGCACGAGACAGAGCGTAAAACGCACTCGCCGCAAAATCCAAAATGCCCGTTTGCTACCCGGCTTGTAGCAGGAAAAA
>NW_025313405.1:0-525 GCF_018294505.1 Triticum aestivum | reverse complement strand
TCGTTTCTCTCGGTATGCATGACGAACTTCTGTACTCAATGGTTCCCTTCATTTTCTTACTAGCTAGCGTGTTGAGGGATATATGTATATAGTACGTAGCGTCGACCAAGCACGGACATAAGAGAGGACACTTCTCTCTATTAATTAGCTAGATAACACAATATATGAAACACCTAAATTAACCCCCCAAAACCCCCACCCCCCCTTTCAAAAAAACAAAAAACCCAGCCACTGGAATGCTGACGCGTCGATGCCTTTTGGTCCCGGTTGGTGCCACCAACCGGGACCAAAGGCCCCCCTGCCTGGGCTCGGCGCACCGGCCACGTGGAGGACCATCTGTCCCGGTTCGTGTTTGAACCGGGACTAAAGGGGGGAGGTATTAGTAACGACCCATTAGTCCCGGTTCACGAACCAGGACCAAAGGCCCTTACAAACCGGGACAAATGCCCCCTTTTCTACTAGTGGCATGATAGTCCTATTATCTTTTTGAATTCTCCCAACTACACTATATCGGAGAAGTTTGTG
>NW_025313404.1:0-525 GCF_018294505.1 Triticum aestivum | reverse complement strand
GTACCAAGGCAAAAATTAATGTCTTCTGAGTCAATGTTGCAAGCCACCTTGTTTCCTTGTTTGCCATGTAAATTAATGTGTATTATTCTCTTTCATGCACATCAAGCCAATACTCACACTCCCGGATGCATGAAAGGGATAATTAATGTCCTCCTTTGCTTGTACTACAAGGAAAACACCATTAATATTGCATCGATTAGTGTTAGCGGCCTTGTATATCTGCAAATTGTAATTTTGATAGTGGCCTTGTATATAAAAATGGAGGGAGAAAGATGAGAGATTAGGTGAGGAGGAGTGGGGCATGGTGGTGACTGGTGGTCGGACTGGGCGGAGGCATGGGGATGGATGGCGCATTATGTCTAGGTTTGTATCTCTCTCACACACCCATGTAGGTGGGGGACGTGCACGAGGAGAAGAGGTGCACGCACGGCGCACGTACTCCTGTCTCTTCCCCAACCACACCTGCGCGGGTACACGATGGAGCTCATTTCTGTATGAAAAGGCAGCCCACGTGGTAATTTGGCA
>NW_025313403.1:0-525 GCF_018294505.1 Triticum aestivum | reverse complement strand
AAATGATGTACTCGTTGAGACGAACAATTTGACATATTACACGCACAAAACGGAGCTACGGATGCAGAGATACGGCATGATGAACATGGCATGAAAATTATACAGACTGGGGACTTAGGCATATTTTACCTCCGCGAAAGTTAACGCGGGACGGAGGGATCCGGGATACGGGGATGACGCGTTTGGATGGGCGAGGTGGTGGATCTGATCCCGATCCACGGACCTCGCCGGAGTAGCTCGCCGGAGACGGCGGGGACGGCGCCAGAGAGACGGAGACGCGCGGCGGCGCGGGCGACGCCGGTCTGGAGGCGGCCGGAGCAGGCGGCTCGTGGCGGAGCTCGGAGCAGGGCCGGGGCAGGCTCGGGGCGGGAGCTCGGGCGCGGGAGCTTAGGGCGCCGGCGGCAGAGACGGACACCGGTGGCGGAGGGCGGCGGGGCACGGCGGGGCGAGGCCGGCGGGCGGCGCGCATTCGGGCGGCAGAGGGCGGCCGGGCCAGGCGGCGGCGGAGCCGGGTCGGCGCGGGAG
>NW_025313402.1:0-525 GCF_018294505.1 Triticum aestivum | reverse complement strand
GGGGGGGGGCTTGCCTGGTTGCTCTGGCAAGAGAGAGGGGTCGTCAACTCCGTAGTCGAACTCGGTGGCATCAGCGTCGGTCTCGTAGTCTACCGGAGAGAAGAGGGGGAAGAAATAATGAATACAGAGCAAACAAAGCATCACAAAATATAACAAGGCAATACGCGGTGTTCGGTGTGCCCTAACGCGGTAGTAGGTGATACCGGTGAAGGGGGGAAAACATCCGGGAAAGTATTCCCGGTGTTTCGTGTTTTCGGGCAGAGGAGCCGGAGGGGGAAAGTTGCGGGTTCGATAGGTTAGAGGGGTGTGGAGGACGAACGGACTGCATATCCGGAATCGTCTCGTCGTTCTGAGCAACTTTCATGTTGAAAATATTTTAATCCGGATTACGGATTAAAAGATATGATTTTTAAAAGATTTAAACAATTTTGGAATTTAATTATTTATTTAATTAATTCAAAAAAATGTATTTATGACGTCAGCATGATGTCATGCTGATGTCAGCAGTCAATAGGGGTTGACTGA
>NW_025313401.1:0-525 GCF_018294505.1 Triticum aestivum | reverse complement strand
GCGACACCTGGGACGAGCTTCCTTCCCGTCCCCGATAAAGCAAGAGGGGTACGTCGGCAGCGCATTAAATGTGTTTTGTCCTACGGTGCCAAAGGATAGACTCGACCACCATATAGCTTTCCACCTCCTGTGTGCCACTCTGGCAGCCCCTTTGCCTATAAAAGGAGGCCCGGGGCATACTGAGGGAGGATTCAGATTTTTTGGACCCTGCACGCCTTGTAGCTAGTCCAAGAACACCAGATAAACAGAAACCAGCAAGAGTAGGGTATTACGCATCACTTGCGGCCCGAACCTGGATAATCCCCCCCCCCGTGTTGATCTCTCAATCCTGCTCTTTCCACGACCCCGCGCCCGCCAACCGTAGAAGGGATTCCAGTGATCCCATAGGTGTCGTTTCCCCCGACATCTCTGGCGCGCCAGGTAGGGGGCGCAGGCTGTGAAAATCCAGTTTGAAGGTTACCACGCCGACTTCGTCATCACCATGGCCCCCAAGAAAAAGGGGATACCAGCGATCGGCTCGTCCGG
>NW_025313400.1:0-525 GCF_018294505.1 Triticum aestivum | reverse complement strand
GTTCTTTTTTCCTTTTTTCTTAAATTCAGAATACTCAAAAAAGTTCGAAATTTCAATTTTTCCACAATTTCGAAAATGGAGAATTCCAAAGTTTTGTTCCTGTTTTCGAAAATATTCGGAACTATCAATTTTTTCTCTTTCCAAAATTTGTTCCAAATTCTAAAAATATTCCTATTTTTTCAAAGTATTGTTTCTAATTTCGAAATTTGTTTATGTTTTTTTTTAATTTTTTGAGATTTTTCTTAAAAAAATGCATTTTAGTTATATTTTTCAAAATTTGAATAATACTCTTGTTTTTCTGAAATTTTGACGAATGTAAAATAATATTCACGCTTAATTTTTTTTTCAAAATTTGTTCTGAATGTTCAAAACATGTTCCTATTTTCAAAAATTGTTAAGAAGTTTCGAAAATGATTTCAAAAACTGTTCGTCAATTTAAAAATGTTCCTATTTTAAATTTATTATTTTCTCCAGAAATGAATGGAAATTTCTAAAATACGGTTCTCCTTTTTGGAAACTGTTCAG
>NW_025313399.1:0-525 GCF_018294505.1 Triticum aestivum | reverse complement strand
TTTGTGTTTCATCCTTAGTCTGCTGTTGTTCGATGTGTTCTTGTGGCATTGTATGCCTTTTTTATGTATCCCCATCTATTATGTAATGGTACGATGTAATGATATCCACCTTGCAAAAGCATCTTCAATATGCGGCTCTGTCCTTGGTGGGACCTTCGAGTTCCTCTCTGATAGGATCACATATTGGGCATGACAAGTTGGTATTGGAGCCTCGACCGACCATACGAGCCCCCTTGATTGTTCGTAGCATGGCCGTTGTCGAGTCTAGTAGAAAACTATTCCTGGAGTCTAGTTATATCGAAGAGTAGGAATTCTTTTTACTCCTTTGCCCCTTCGTCGCTTTGGTGAGGAATCTCGACGTAGGTGTTTTGAATTACTCCTCTTCTCCTTCAAATTTTCTTAGGGTCACATAGTTAGTATTTCGATCGTTGTGTTGTCAGCTGTTTTCATCCGGTGGACTTCTCTTTGAGTCATTCAATCCTCTTCATCTTTTGCAAGATCAATCCTCAGTTCTTTCTCAACGAC
>NW_025313398.1:0-525 GCF_018294505.1 Triticum aestivum | reverse complement strand
TGGCAGAACCTTCCAACATGAGTGGCAAATGCTTCATGGCCACCTCGTCATTCCCGCCACCAATCTGTACCGCCACTCGGTAGTCCTCAAGCCAGGTTTCAGGCTTAGACTCACCAGTGAACTTGCTTACTCCAGTTGCCAACCTGAAGTTGGGGGGAATCACTGCAGCTCTGATAGCCCTGCTGAAACATTCCGGACCAGAAACATGCACTCGACTGCTAGTGGGCGCATCTCTGTCAGGGCCACCTCGATGAGCTCTGTTCCGATCGACCAAGCCTTGCATGATGATGGATCGCGCGTCAAAGCCTGGTTCCCTGGGGTCGATCGGAGCTCTTCGCCCCATACTGAGTTGATGCCTGTCATCCTGCTGCCGAGGAGCGTAAGACCCACCCCTCGGGGGAGGAGTGGGCACTCGACGCCTATCATCATGATCATGTCGGTCACCATACTGGTCTCGCCGATTCTCGCGCCCTTCACGCCGCGGAGGCGATCTGGGTCTATGAGCCGACTGAACCGTATTCGCAG
>NW_025313397.1:0-525 GCF_018294505.1 Triticum aestivum | reverse complement strand
GGTTTTGGACGAGAACTCATCTGTTACACGGGCACTTCAATGTTTTTTGAACTTATTAGAACTCCGGACTTCTTTTGTGTTCAGTATGCAGCATTCAAAGCGACGTCATCAATTTCCAACATGTTCTGACATCATTTGTTGTTTTTCGGTCATTTACCTAATTGTTTAGAGAGTTAAATGACCGTGAAATTGAAAATCACTACAAAATGAATTCTGAAAATGTTGAAACTTGGCATGGTATCAGCATTTCACCCGCTTAGCATGTGCAAAAGAGTAGAGAGGGTCACGGCAAAAACTGGACGCACTTCGTGTACAAACTGGACAAACTCTTTCGGAGTATCAGGGTTTCGGAGGAGGACTCATCTGTTACACGGGCACTTCAATGTTTTTTAAACTTATTTGAACTCCGGACTTCCTTTGTGTTCAGTATGCAGCATCCAAAGCGACGTCATCAATTTCCAACATGTTCTAACATCATTTGTTGTTTTTCGGTCATTTACCTAATTGTTTAGAGAGCTAAATGAC
>NW_025313396.1:0-525 GCF_018294505.1 Triticum aestivum | reverse complement strand
ACAAAATCACGTTGTGGTTATTCGTAGGTAAGAAAACATTCTTGCTAGAACCCAATTGCAGCCACGTAAAAGATGCAACAACAATTAGAGGACGTCTAACTTGTTTTTGCAGCAATTGTCATGTGATGTGATATGGCCAAGTTGTGATGAATGATGAATGACACATTGTGATGTATGAGATCATGTTCTTGTAATAGGAATCACGACTTGCATGTCGATGAGTATGACAACCGGCAGGAGCCATAGGAGTTGTCTTTATTTTGTATGACCTGCGTGTCATTGAAGAACGCCATGTAACTTACTTTACTTTATTGCTAAACGCGTTAGCCATAGAAGTATAAGTAGTCGTTGGCGTGACAACTTCATGAAGACACGGTGATGGAGATCATGATGATGGAGATCATGGTGTCATGCCGGTGACAGGATGATCATGGAGCCCCGAAGATGAAGATCAAAGGAGCTATATGATATTGGCCATATCATGTCACTACTTTATAATTGCATGTGATGTTTATTATGTTTATG
>NW_025313395.1:0-525 GCF_018294505.1 Triticum aestivum | reverse complement strand
TGTCTTGCCTCTGAAATGGCAGCCGTAGGAATTTGCGTTGGGGCCAGGGAAAAATGAGTTGGGGCGTGGCGAATGATTTTTAGATGAGGACCTCAAGATGGGCTGTTAGCTCGAATCATGAACGCACTGAGCATCGGGTGAGTGATCCATGCAAATTGACAAAACAGCCGCACGACATGCCTGTCGCGAGGAGCCACCACACGGGGATTTATCTTGGCGGCTTTGAGTGGAGAGGAGGCAGGGAAGAGGACGCCTAGGCGGCGGCCGGAACGGTGCCGCCCGTGTCGCCAGTAGCGATTATTTGAAAAGCCAAACTTGGTAAATTTTAAATAATTTGAAGAGAAATAATACCAAATAAATAACATTGATACTGTAACATCCTTTTTTTCAAAACATGAATGCTGGTAAAATACAGGTAAGTAAGTATACTTTCTTGAATTGCTTGAGCATAGCCAGATTTGAAGATTTTTGGGATGTTCAAATATTTTTTTAAACAAAGTTCTCTAATATTTTGTTAAGAGGACT
>NW_025313394.1:0-525 GCF_018294505.1 Triticum aestivum | reverse complement strand
TTCGCCCTGTACGTTAGGCTCGATGTGGTACTAAAAGAATGGTTCGTTTTTGCCTCCCTATGTAGCACGTCCACGCTCACTGCATTGGGGCTACTTTGGCCTGGCCCATCCCTGCGCAACTTCCCGGCCCGTCACTTGCGCCGCCATCAATTTGTGCTAGCCCACACTTGCGCTAGAAGAGGGTCCTTTCTACGGTCAAAATAATCCCACATTGCTCCCTTACATCTAATCTCGCCGGTTTATATACCTACGACCAAGATAATCAACAAGCAGCCATGAAATCAGGAAGGGAACGAAGGAAGGGAAAAAGGAATCAACCAATGGCCCTGAAGAAGAGGCATCGGAAATCAGGAAAGGAAAAAAGAAATCAACAACGGCATGAGGGGACCAACAGCGAGGGTCAAAACTCAGAAATACAACAACGGCATGAGGCGGGACTGGTGGAGTAGGACGGTTCTGCGGACATCCATGAGGCGCTCTGGCAGGGCGCGGAGAAGAGAGAGAGAGAGAGAGAGAGAGAGAGAG
>NW_025313393.1:0-525 GCF_018294505.1 Triticum aestivum | reverse complement strand
TTTTTTTAAACTTATTTGAACTCCTGATGTTGTGTGTGTTCAAAATGCACCATTCAAAGCCACATCATCATTTTTCAATCCTTTCTGACTTCATTTGTTATTTTTCATGCATTTACTAATTATTTTGAGCTATAAGACCCTAAAATTGAAAAGCATTTCAAATGAACTCTGAAAAGGTTGAAAATTGGTATGGTATCATCATTTCATCCACATAGCATGTGCAAGAAAGTTGAGAGGGTTACGGCAAAAACTGGATGCACTTCGTGTACAAAACGGACAATCTCTTTCAAAGTATCAGGATTTCATCTGGAAACTCGTCTGTTCCAAAGGGATTTCAATTTTTAAAACTTATTTGAACTCCTGACTTTTTGTGTGTTCAAAATGCACCATTCAAAGCCACATCATTATTTTCAATCCTTTCTGACTTCATTTGTTATTTTTCATGCATTTACTAATTATTTTGAGCTATAAGACCCTGAAATTGAAAAGCATTTCAAATGAACTCTGAAAAGGTCGAAAGTTGGC
>NW_025313392.1:0-525 GCF_018294505.1 Triticum aestivum | reverse complement strand
TGGGCCGGCTGGGCTAGGTGGGTTGGCCCAGTTGGATGGCCAGCTGGGCCGAGGCCCAGTGAGGGGGGGGGCTTTTAACTTCTTTTGTTTTCTTCTGTTTTTATTATTTTTCCCTTTTCTATTTTATTTATTTTAGTTAGCGAAACAGCTTTACAAAAATATAACCTCTACTCCTAAATTTGCATAACAACATAGGCCACCTACTCTAAAAAGTTTGGTGATTATATAAACTAGATTAACATTTGTTTAGTATTTAAAAACATTTAAAATAATTGTTTTGCTGCTGTTTTACCCATCTCATATTATTTAAACATTTTATGCATGTGTGATTTTTCCCCCATAATTATCTATGCAATATTTGGTTCACTCCGATCATTTTAGTTTTAATATTTGAAAGCTTTTATTGTTTGCCTATTTTTCTTAATTTGAATTTGAATTGGTTTCGAACTAACTCGAGATTAGCAACTATAAACGAGGTGACGTGGCGTCATTAGCAGAGGGTCACTGTAGCTTAATTACCCGGGC
>NW_025313391.1:0-525 GCF_018294505.1 Triticum aestivum | reverse complement strand
TAAAATTATTTGAAATCCCAACTTCTTTTGCATTCAATATGCAACATTCAAAGCGACGTCATCAATTTCCAACACGTTCTGACATCATTTGCTGTTTTTCAGTCATTTACCGGTTTGTTTAGAGAGCTAAATGACCGTGAAATTGAAAATCACTACAAAATGAACTCTCAAAATGGTGAAACTTGGCATGGTATCATCATTTCACCCGCATAGCATGTGCGAAAGAGTAGAGAGGGTCACGGCAAAATCTGGACGCACTTCATGTACAAACTGGACAATCTCTTTCCTAGTATCAGGATTTCAGACGAAAACTCGTCTGCTACACGGGCACTTCAATGTTTTTTAAACTTATTTGTAATCCAGAATTTTTTTGCATTCAGTATGTAGCATTCAAAGCGATGACATCAATTTCCAACATGTTCTGACATCATTTGTTGTTTTTCAGTCATTTACCGATTTGTTTAGAGAGCTAAATGACCGTGAAATTGAAAATCACTAAAAAATGAACTCTGAAAATGTTGAAAC
>NW_025313390.1:0-525 GCF_018294505.1 Triticum aestivum | reverse complement strand
AAAGTCAGGAGTTCAAATAAGTTTTAAAAAATGAAATCCCTTTGTAACAGACGAGTTTCCGGATGAAATCCTAATACTTTGAAAGAGATTGTCCGTTTTGTACACGAAGTGCATCCAGTTTTTGCCGTAACCCTCTCAACTTTCTTGCACATGCTATGTGGATGAAATGATGATATCATGCCAACTTTCAACCTTTTCAGAGTTCATTTGAAAAGCTTTTCAATTTTAGGGTCTTATAGCTCAAAATAATTAGTAAATGCATGAGAAATAACAAATGAAGTGAGAAAGGATTGAAAAATGATGATGTGGCTTTGAATGGTGCCTTGTGAACACACAAAAAGTCAGGAGTTCAAATAAGTTTTAAAAAATGAAATCCCTTTGTAACACACGAGTTTCCGGATGAAATCCTGATACTTTGAAAGAGATTGTCCGTTTTGTACACGAAGTGCATCCAGTTTTTGCTGTAACCCTCTCAACTTTCTTGCACTGGCTATGTGGATGAAATGATGATATCATGCCAACTTT
>NW_025313389.1:0-525 GCF_018294505.1 Triticum aestivum | reverse complement strand
GTCGGGGCGGCGTCGAGGCGTCGGGGCGTCGAGGCGGCGTCGAGGCGTCGAGGCGGCGTCGGGGCGGCGTCGAGGCGGCGGGGCAGCGGCGTCGGGAGAGGAGAGGGGAAGGGGATCGAGGGCGAGGGCGAGGGAGAGAGAGGGGATAGGTTTGGGCCGGGGAGGAAATATGGATGAGGGCGGCACAATACTAATGGCGCACCACCCCTCGGTGCGCCATAAGTACATCCATACTAATGGCGCACCTCGCCCTAGTGCGCCATTAGTATTTTTTTTAATTTCTGCTCGAGCCAATAGGTTATCTTCCACCTGACCTGATCCACATCAAGTTCCCTCTACTAGCTCGACTGGTCAGCAGCTAGTTCTCACACCAGGAGGTCCTGGGTTCGATTCCCAGGCTCCAATTTTTTTTTTATACATTTAAAATGCTGTTTGATACTTATTTGTGTTTAAATATGTTCAAACTTGTTTAAATCATAACAGTAATATTTTTTTATAAGACAGTAATAATTTTTTTAAAAATAT
>NW_025313388.1:0-525 GCF_018294505.1 Triticum aestivum | reverse complement strand
AAAGTATCTGGATTTCATACGGAAACTCGTCTGTTACAAAGGGATTTCATTTTTTAAAACTTATTTGAACTCCTGACTTTTTGTGTGTTCAAAATGCACCATTCAAAGCCACATCATCATTTTTCAACCCTTACTGACTTCATTTGTTATTATTCATGCATTTACTAATTATTTTGAGCTATAAGACCCGAAAATTGAAAAGCATTTCAAATGAACTCTGAAAAGGTTGAAAGTTGGCATGGTATCATCATTTCATCCACATAGCATGTGCAAGAAAGTTGAGAGGGTTACGGCAAAAACTGGATGCACTTCATGTACAAAACGGACAATCTCTTTCAAAGTATCAGGATTTCATACGGAAACTCGTGTGTTACAAAGGGATTTCATTTTTTAAAACTTATTTGAACTCCTGACTTTTTGTGTGTTCAAAATGCACCATTAAACGCCACATCATCATTATTCAATCCTTTCTGACTTCATTTGTTATTCTTCATGCATTTACTAAACATTTTGAGCTATAAGACC
>NW_025313387.1:0-525 GCF_018294505.1 Triticum aestivum | reverse complement strand
ATAACAAATGAAGTCAGAAAGGATTGAAAAATGACGATGTGGCTTTGAATGGTGCATTTTGAACACACAAAAAGTCAGGAGTTCAAATAAGTTTTTAAAAATGAAATCCCTTTGTAACAGACGAGTTTCCGTATGAAATCCTGATACTTTGAAAGAGATTGTCCGTTTTGTACACGAAGTGCATCCAGTTTTTGCCGGGACCCTCTCAACTTTCTTGCACATGCTATGTGGATGAAATGATGATACCATGCCAACTTTCAACCTTTTCAGAGTTCATTTGAAATGCTTTTCAATTTTAGGGTCTTATAGCTCAAAATAATTAGTAAATGCATGAAAAATAACATATGAAGTCAGAAAGGATTGAAAAATCATGATGTAGCTTTGAATGGGGCATTTTGAACACACAAAAAGTCAGGAGTTCAAATAAGTTTAGAAAAATGAAATCCCTTTGTAACAGACGAGTTTCCGTATGAAATCCTGATACTTTGAAAGAGATTGTCCGTTTTGTACACGAAGTGCATCCAG
>NW_025313386.1:0-525 GCF_018294505.1 Triticum aestivum | reverse complement strand
AGTGTTGATGACCGGCACGTAATAGCATCCCAGGGTTTGTTAATCGTGGTAATCACTCTGGGACCCCAAAAGAGTGAGCAATAGTCCATGAAACGGGCAAGAATCGGCCAAAACTGCCAGTGTTGATGACCGACACGTAAACGCATCCCAGGGTTTTTTAATCGTGGAAAACACTCTTTGACCCCAAAACAGTGAGTAATAGTCCATGAAACGGGCAAGAATCGGCCAAAACTACCAGTGTTGATGACCGACATGTAAACGCATCCCAGGGTTTGTTAATCGTGGAAATCACTCTGGGACCCCAAAACAGTGAGTAATAGTCCATGAAACGGGCCAGAATCGGCCAAAACTGTCAGTGTTGATGATCGACACGTAGACGCATTCCACGGTTTGTTAATCGTGGTAATCACTCCGGGACCCCAAAACAGTGAGTAATAGTCCATGAAACGGGCCAGAATCAGCCAAAACTGCGAGTGTTGATGACCAACACGTAAACGCATCCTAGGGTTTGTTAATCATGGTAAT
>NW_025313385.1:0-525 GCF_018294505.1 Triticum aestivum | reverse complement strand
AAAAGTCAGGAGTTCAAATAAGGTTTAAAAAATGAAATCCCTTTGTAACAGACGAGTTTCCGGATGAAATCCTGATACTTTGAAAGAGATCGTCCGTTTTGTACACGAAGTGCATCCAGTTTTTGCCGTAACCCTATCAACTTTCTTTCACATGCTATGTGGATGAAATGATGATGTCATGCCAACTTTCATCCTTTTCAGAGTTCATTTGAAATGCTTTTGAATTTTAGGGTCTTATAGCTCAAAATAATTAGTAAATGCATGAAAAATAACAAATGAAGTCAGAAAGGTTTGAAAAATGATGATGTGCCTTTGAATGGTGCATTTTGAACACACGAAAAGTCAGGAGTTCAAATAAGGTTTAAAAAAATGAAATCCCTTTGTAACAGACGAGTTTCCGAATGAAATCCTGATACTTTGAAAGAGATTGTCCGTTTTGTACACGAAGTGCATCCAGTTTTTGCCGTAAGCCTCTCACCTTTCTTGCACATGCTATGTGCATGAAATGATGATATCATGCCAACT
>NW_025313384.1:0-526 GCF_018294505.1 Triticum aestivum | reverse complement strand
CCTGCCCCGCCCCCTTCATCGCCGTCGCCCCCTGCCCCGAGTGTGTGCCACTGCCCCGTCGACGTCACCACCGTCGCCATCCTCGCCGCCGACCCCGCGCCCCTTCCCCAATCACCTTGGTCCGGTCGGCGCCCTCCCTGTCCTATATATGCTTGTTTTTTTCATGTATATATGCTTGTTTTTTTCATGTATATATGCTTGTTTTTTTTCTTATATATGATGATGTATATGCTTGTTATCATAATTGTTTTTGTTCATATATATGATGATTTTTATATAGAATATGATGTTTTTTTGTTCATAGATGATCATATATATGATATATGCATGGATGTGGATGAAATGAGATGAGATCAGATGTGTTTTCTGTTGGAGAAGAAAACATTTTTTTCCATGCAAAAGTTACATTTTTAGAAAAGTTTTATATATAGCTAGGAAAGGAAGAAGAAGAAAAAGAATGAGAGGAAAAAGGAAAATAAGAAGAGGAAGAAAGGAGAAGAAGAGGAGAGGAAGAACAGGAGAAATA
>NW_025313383.1:0-526 GCF_018294505.1 Triticum aestivum | reverse complement strand
AATGATTTTTAAACTTATTTGAACTCCAGCCTATTTTTGCGTTCAGTATGCATCATTCAAAACGACATCATCAATTTCCAACACGTTCTGACATCATTTGCTGTTATTCAGTCATTCACCGATTTGTTAAGGGAGCTAAGTGATGGTGAAATTGAAAATCACTACAAAATGGATTCTGAAAATGTTGGAACTTGGCATGGTATCATCATTTAGCCCGCATAGCATGTGCAAAAGAGTAGAGAGGGTCACGGCGAAAACTGGACGCACCTCGTGTACAAACTGGACAATCTCTTTCGGAGTATCAGGGTTTCGGACGAGAACTCATCTGTTACACGGGCACTTCAATGTTTTTTAAACTTATTTGAACGCCAGCCTTTTTTTGCGTTTAGTATGCATCATTCAAAGCGACGTCATCAATTTCCAACACGTTCTGGCATCATTTGCTGTTTTCCAGTCATTTACCGATTTGTTTAGGGAGCTAAATGACGGTGAAATTGAAAATCACTACAAAATGAACTCTGAAAAT
>NW_025313382.1:0-526 GCF_018294505.1 Triticum aestivum | reverse complement strand
CACTACCCTCCTCCTCTCGCCTCCCTCCTCCCACTACCCTCCTCCTCTCGCCTCCCTCCTCCCACTGCCCTCCTCACTCCTCCCTCCTTCTCCGGCCGCCGCTCCTCCCTTCTCCCACTGCCCTCCTCCTCTCTCCTCTCTACTCCCTCCTCCCACTGCACTGCTCACTCCTTCCTCCTACCACCTCTCTCTGTATATGAATTTTTAGTAAAAAAATTAGGAATATATTTTTTTAATAAAAATTAGGTAGAATTTCATTGTAGAATGTAGGTTTTTTGAATAAAATAGAACATATAACTTATATCAATAGAATGTAGGTATTTTAAATAGAATAAAATACAAAGTATAGGTACAATGGAGGGTTTTCAATAGAATAGATAGGTATAATTTTGTTTTAGAATGTAGATAGATATTTTTAGTAATAGCAATTTTTAAATTATAGAAAGTATTGGAATGCTATATGACAAACTTTTAGGAATCCAATTTAGTAACAGGAATTTTTAGTAAGAAAATTTATGTATAGAAA
>NW_025313381.1:0-526 GCF_018294505.1 Triticum aestivum | reverse complement strand
AAATAATTAAAATAATTAAAATATTAATTAATTAATTAAAGAATTAATTAACTTAATTAAACCTGGTTAGACTAATTAATCATTTAATTAACCTGACTAATCTACTAATTAGATTAATTAATTTAGTTAGTTAGTTATCAGTCAATGACATGCGGGACCCACCGTCAGGTTGACCAAGTCAACCCTGTTGACTGCTGACGTCAGCATGACATCATGCTGACGTCATAAATTCATTTTCCGAATTAATTAATTAATTAATTAAATTCCAGAAATTAATAAAATCTTTAGAAAATCATATCTTTTAATCTGTAACTCGGATTAAAATATTTTCAACATGAAAGTTGCTCAGAACGACGAGACGATTCCGGATACGCAGTCCGTTCGTCCGCCACACCCCCTCTAACCTATCGAACCCGCAACTTTCCCCCTCCGGCTCCTCTGCCCGAAAACACGAAACACCGGGAATACTTTCCCGGATGTTTTCCCCCCTTCACCGGTATCACCTACTACCGCGTTAGGGCACACC
>NW_025313380.1:0-526 GCF_018294505.1 Triticum aestivum | reverse complement strand
CCCCCCCCCTCGGGCCAGTGCTCGTCGTGAGTGTTGGTCCAACCTGTCAACCGCCGGTGGCCACCAGGGGCAACTCTAGGCTGGCCTACCGGAAGTTTGGACAATCCGGTGTGCCCTGAGAACGAGATATGTGCAGCTCCTATCGGGATTTGTCGGCACAGCGGGAGGCTTTGCTGGTCTTGTTTTACCATTGTCGAAATGTCTTGTAAACCGGGATTCCGAGTCTGATCGGGTCTTCCTGGGAGAAGGTATATCCTTCGTTGATCGCGAGAGCTTATGACGGGCTAAGTTGGGACACCCTGCAGGGTATAATCTTTCGAAAGCCATGCATGCGGTTATAGGCAGATGGGAATTTGTTAATGTCCGGTTGTAGATAACTTGACACTAGATTCGATTTAAAACACATCAACCGCGTGTGTAGCCGTGATGGTCTCTTTTCGGCGGAGTCCGGGAAGTGAACACGGTTTTGGGTTATGTTTGACGTAAGTAGGAGTTCAGGATCACTTCTTGATCATTGCTAGTTCAC
>NW_025313379.1:0-526 GCF_018294505.1 Triticum aestivum | reverse complement strand
GTAAATGCATGAAAAATAACAAATGAAGTCAGAAAAGATTGAAAAATGATGATGTGGCTTTGAATGGTGCATTTTGAACACACAAAAAGTCAGGAGTTCAAATAAGTTTTAAAAAATGAAATCCCTTTGTAACAGACGAGTTTCCGGATGAAATCCTGATACTTTGAAAGAGATTGTCCGTTTTGTACATGAAGTGCATCCAGTTTTTGCCGTAACCCTCTCAACTTTCTTGCACATGCTATGTGGATGAAATGATGATACCATGCCAACTTACAACCTGTTCAGAGTTCATTTGAAATGCTTTTCAATTTTAGGGTCTTATAGCTCAAAATAATTAGTAAATGCATGAAAAATAACAAATGAAGTCAGAAAGGATTGAAAAATGATGATGTGGCTTTGAATGGTGCATTTTGAACACACAAAAAGTCAGGAGTTCAAATAAGTTCTAAAAAATGAAATCCATTTGTAACAGACGAGTTTTCGGATGAAATCCTGATACTTTGAAAGAGATTGTCCGTTTTGTACA
>NW_025313378.1:0-526 GCF_018294505.1 Triticum aestivum | reverse complement strand
TTTGTAACAGACGAGTGTCCGGTTGAAATCCTAATACTTTGAAAGAGATTGTCCGTTTTGTACACGAAGTGCATCCAGTTTTTGCCGTAACCCTCTCAACTTTCTTGCACATGCTATGTGGATGAAATGATGATATCATGCCAACTTTCAACCTTTTCAGAGTTCATTTGAAATGCTTTTCAATTTTAGGTCCTTATAGCTCAAAATAATTAGTAAATGCATGAAAAATTAGAAATGAAGTCAGAAAGGATTGAAAAATGATGATGTGGCTTTGAATGGTGCATTTTGAACACACACACAAACTCAGGAGTTCAAATAGGTTTTAAAAAATGAAATCCCTTTGTAACAGACGAGTGTCTGGTTGAAATCCTAATACTTTGAAAGAGATTGTCCGTTTGGTACACGAAGTGCATCCAGTTTTTGCCGTAACCCTCTCAACTTTCTTGCACATGCTATGTGGATGAAATGATGATATCATGCCAACTTTCAACCTTTTCAGAGTTCATTTGAAATGCTTTTCAATTTT
>NW_025313377.1:0-526 GCF_018294505.1 Triticum aestivum | reverse complement strand
TGGCTGTCAATTTGTAATTGTTCCTTCTCTCTGAAATTTCTTCAATTGGTAATTGTTCACTCTCTCTGAATTCAGTTGGTATTTGTTCACTCCCTCTGAACTTTCTTCAGTTAGACACCGTCCTGTGCTGTTTTTCTTGCAACCTTGCTTATTTTTCTTCCATTTGAACCTCTTTTGCAACCTAATAATCTATATGCTAGAATTTGCTGTCAAATGAGTACTAAAAAGGCTCCCAATGCATTCCCATGCACAAACTGTACACGGTCCAGTCGGTCCCCTCGGTCTGCACCAAGCTGAGGTGTAGCCGGTCCGGTCCTGGGAAACAGGACCGCATGTAAGCTCGGTCCGGTCCGGGCCGGGCCAGTTTCGGCCGGTCCAAAGGGAGGCTCGGTCAGGGACCGGACCGGCCCGGACCGCGTCCACCCTGATCCTTGACAGAGGGGACACCGCAACCACCATGGCCGGATATGGGCCAGACATCGTCTTCTCAATCGCGAAGACCGGATCTGAGCAGGCCGCCGCCGCC
>NW_025313376.1:0-526 GCF_018294505.1 Triticum aestivum | reverse complement strand
AACATATTACAACTCCAGACTTTTTTTGCGTTCCGTACGCACCATTCAAAGCGACGTCATCAATTTTCAACACTTTCTGATATCATTTGCTATTTTTCAGTCATTTACCGATTTGTTTAGAAAGCTAAAGTACCGTGAAATTGAAAATCACAACAAAATGAACTCTGAAAAATGTCGAAACTTGGCATGGTATCATCATTTCACCCACATAGCATGTGCATAAGAGTAGAGAGGGTTACGGCAAAAACTGGACGCACTTCGTGTACAAATTGGACAATCTCTTTCGGAGTATCAAGGTTTCGGACGAGCACTCATCTGTTAGACTGGCACTTCATTTTTTTAAACTTATTACAACTCCAGACTTTTTTTTGCGTTCCGTATACACCATTGAAAGCGACGTCATCAATTTTCAAAACTTTCTGATATCATTTGCTATTTTTCAGTCATTTACCGATTTGTTTAGAGAGCTAAATGACCGTGAAATTGAAAATCACTACAAAATGAACTCTCAAAATGTCGAAACTTG
>NW_025313375.1:0-526 GCF_018294505.1 Triticum aestivum | reverse complement strand
GAAAAGGTTGAAAGTTGGCATGATATCATCATTTCATCCACATAGCATGTGCAAGAAAGTTGAGAGGGTTACGGCAAAAACTGGATGCACTTCGTGTACAAACCGGACAATCTCTTTCAAAGTATCAGGATTTCATCCGGAAACTCGTCTGTTACAAAGGGATTTCATTTTTTAAAACTTATTTGAACTCCTGACTTTTTGTGTGTTCAAAATGCACCATTCAAAGCCACATCATCATTTTTCAATCCTTTCTTACTTCATATGTTATGTTTCATGCATTTACTAATTATTTTGAGCTATAAGACCCTAAAATTGAAAAGCATTTCAAATGAACTCCGAAAAGGATGAAAGTTGGCATGATATCATCATTTCATCCACATAGCATGTGCGAGAAAGTTGAGAGGGTTACGGCAAAAACTGGATGCACTTCGTGTACAAAACGGACAATCTCTTTCAAAGTATCAGGATTTCATCCGGAAACTCGTCTGTTACAAAGGGATTTCATTTTTTAAAACTTATTTGAACT
>NW_025313374.1:0-526 GCF_018294505.1 Triticum aestivum | reverse complement strand
CGGATTCCCGTGGTGACATTGGGGTAGTCTATGCATAGGGTTGGTACACACTTTCATATTCCTTTCTCCGATAGAAATCTTGGGAAACTCTTGAAGTTCTTTGTGTTGGATTAAATATTTTGAATCTGAGATTGTGTGATGCATATCATATAATTGACCCACAGATACTTGTGGTGACATTGGATTATCTAGGTGACATTAGGGTTTGATTGAAGTGTGTCATATGGTGTTATTTTACTACAAACTCTAGGGTTGTTTGTGACACTTATAGGAATAGCCCAATAGATTGATCAGAAAGATTAACTTTGAGGTGGTTTCGTACCCTACAAGCAATTTCATCTTATGTTCTCCACGATAAAAACTTTGGAGTGGCTATTGTCGCATGTTGAGGGATTGCCATATGATCTAATTATGTTATCATTGTTCAAAGAACTTGCACTAGTGAAAGTATGAACCCTAGGCCTTGTCTTCAAGCATTGCAGTACCGTTTTTGCTCACTTTTGTTACTTGCTACCTTCTTGTTTTT
>NW_025313373.1:0-526 GCF_018294505.1 Triticum aestivum | reverse complement strand
CCCCAAAACGGTGAGTAAAAGTCCCTGAAACGGGCTAGAATCGGCCAAAACTGCGAGTGTTCATGACCGACACGTAAGCGCACCTTGGGGTTCAACAACTATGCATATCGCTTTGGGCCCCCAAAACGGTAAGTAATAGTCCACAAAACGTGTCAGAATGGGCAAAACTGTGAGCGTTGACGAGAGACGCGTAAACCCACCCCGGGGATTGACACTCATGGAAATCGCTCTAGGACCCCAAAACGGCGAGTAATAGTCCACGAAATGGACCAGAACTGGCAAAAATTGTGAGTGTTAATGACCGACACGTAAACGCACCTCGGAGTTCACAAATCGTGGAAATCACTCCGAGACCCCAAAACAGTGAGTAATAGTCCACGAAACGGTCAGAATTCACCAAAACTGTGAGTATTGATGCCGGACATGCAAACACACCATGGGATCGTCAATCGTGAAAATCGCTCCGGGACCCCAAAACGGGCCAGAATCGTGAGTAATAGTCCACAAAACGGACCAGAATTAGCCA
>NW_025313372.1:0-526 GCF_018294505.1 Triticum aestivum | reverse complement strand
GGATGTTCTTTGAAAAAATTGAGTGAAACAACCTCTTTTTCATTCTGGTGCAACTTGGTGATTTGCACTGCATCCATCTTCTAACTTGCTCCTCTACCCATGAGCTTTCTCCTACTTGTAGTACACCTTACCAAACCCTTAACTCCAAGAGCATGAAACCATTGGGAGATTTTTTGTCCATGCATTGATGACATTTACCTTCTGTCCAGAACTGAAGATTTGCAAAACTTGCACTAGCAAGTTTCTTCTTTTGGCAAACTAACCTCACCACTCTCTCTTTCACCTAAAGAGACCCCACTCTGGAAGATTTGACCACTCCAAGAAATGCCTAGGTGCATGTGGCATTCTGTCAAACACCTTATGGGCATGACCAATTTTGACATGAGTTTTAGTTTGCACTATGAACTTGCTTCCCTTGCCTAACTACCTTGTCCAATAAACTCCTAGCTAACCCTAACCTAGGTCTGCTAATTCCCAACCTCACCAGAGACCTCTAGCACGCCCTGGCATTTTGTGGAACGAGTGC
>NW_025313371.1:0-526 GCF_018294505.1 Triticum aestivum | reverse complement strand
TTGATGGAGACTTCAACCCACAAAGGGTAACAGTTGCGCGAGTCCACACAGGGCTCCACCCACAAAGGGTAACGGTTGCGCGAGTCCACACAGGGCTCCACCCACGAAGGGTCCACGAAGAAGCAACCACCCACAAAGGGTCCACGAAGAAGCAACCTTGTCTATCCCACCATGGCCATCGCCCACACAGGACTTGCCTCACTAGCGGTAGATCTTCACGAAGTAGGCGATCTCCTTGCCCTTACAAACTCCTTGGTTCAACTCCACAATCTTGTCGGAGGCTCCCAAGTGACACCTAGCAAATCTAGGAGACACCACTCTCCAAGGAGTAACAAATGGTGTGTAGGTAATGAACTCCTTGCTCTTGTGCTTCAAATGATAGTCTCCCCAACACTCAGCTCTCTCTCATAGGATTTGGATTTTGTGGAAAGAAGATTTGAGTGGAAAGCAACTTGGGAAGGCTAGAGATCAAGATTCATATGGTAGGAATGGAATATCTTGGTCTCAACACATGAGTAGGTGGTTC
>NW_025313370.1:0-526 GCF_018294505.1 Triticum aestivum | reverse complement strand
ATAACCCAGTACTGAGGTGAGTACGGGAGTATTGCCATGACTTGTATAACGGATGCTTTTCGAAGGTTGAGGTAGACGATTTCCGAAGGTTTCTTGGTTATGTGTTGAAGGATGGATACAGCTGGATGTAGGATTTGTTAGTTTTGGGTGAGATATTATGCTTCCCCTGTATCCCCAACACCTGATTGCATAACCTGAAAATTTCGGGAGTTTCATAGGTGGGAATTCTAGTAGATCTTAGGATATCTTTCCGACAGATGTATGATATGAAATTGGGGTTCGACGTCTAGTGGTCCGCCTATTCACGGTTGGTTTTACAGTGGTCTCGTTGTGTCTTAAAGAACCCTTGGCTATGCTGGTTCGGGGACACTTCGTATGTCATGTGCACTGCCTTGTACATGATGGTGCTGTACGATCGAGCCCGTGTAGGCCCCACCACGAAAACTTCGGACGAAATCTCTATCATATGTTTGTTCTGGCTTATTCTGCAAGCCAATCCTTTTGTTTTTGTTTTGAGTTGTGGTAT
>NW_025313369.1:0-526 GCF_018294505.1 Triticum aestivum | reverse complement strand
TCTTCTCTCTCTCTCTCTCTCTCTCTCTCTCAAATCTGCTTCGCATCAAAGCACATATTTGCTTGACGTCTTTCTTTTTCTAAAACATTATAAAGTTGTTGGACTTTGTTGGTGTTTCTGAAACGATATAAGACCCTACTTAATTTTTATAGAAAATTTTGAGTGTGTATTCAAAAAATTTCAATGCATCTAAAAAGATGTTAAATATATTGTAAAAATATTCACCGTATATAAAAATATTCATCGTAAGTTTAAAAACATTTCACCATCTATTTTTAAAATCTTCATCATATATTAAAACAGTTCATAATACATGAGTCGCACAGACTGTTTACAGAAAAGGAATGACTTCACCTTGAATACGGGTCTAAGAAAGCATCTGAGATAACATCTAATTAAGGCCGCCATGGTACGTAGCAAGAAGCGAGCTACTAGCCATACATCCGAACAAGACAGACACACAAGGCATGGATGGCAGCAATGAGGACGGCAAGAAGGCAAGCGCAGCTGATGTGTAGCCATGCCT
>NW_025313368.1:0-526 GCF_018294505.1 Triticum aestivum | reverse complement strand
TAGAAATGTTAGTTATATAGAAATGTTAGAAATTTTAGTTATCAAAATCCAATCATTAAAAAAATGTTACTTTTTGCGGGCATATAGCTAGTATTTGTTCTCGACGATGCCCGGCCCGCATCCTCGCCGTCGACCCGTCCGCGACGACGTCCGACTGACCCATGTCCGGGACTGGGCTCCGCCGGGCTGGCACTGGGAGGTGCTGCCTGGAGGGGCGCGCCGCTTGATGAGGAACCCGGCCCCGGGTCCCATCGTCGACCCTGATCTCATTTGGTGGCGTTCACGTGGGCCAGTTTCGGTGCGGAGGGAGCCGGCCCCGCCGGAGGTGATACGTCGCCGTGTCAGGGAGGAGGACGAGTACGTCCATCGCTACATGGTTGCGTTAGAGGGCGGCAGGTTCTCCAATACCTGGTAGTTTCTTCAGGGATCTCACTTTAGCTATGATCCCGTGAGGGTTCCTTCTCTTTGGGTGTCCACCGCCCGCGCCGCAGGAACCGCGAGTGTCCTAGATTCTTCTGTAGTATTC
>NW_025313367.1:0-526 GCF_018294505.1 Triticum aestivum | reverse complement strand
AGGAGGAGGAGGTGGAGGAGGAGGCAGGCGAGGAGGAGGAGGAGGAGGAGGAGGTTGGGGAGGGGGAGGCAGGCGAGGAGGAGGGTGGTGGCGGGGATGATGGTGGTGACAGGAAGGGGGTTGACAACAAGGGGTGGCTGCGTGGCAACGCAAAGCTACCAAAGCAGGTCCCTGCTACTGAGGAGCAGAAGTGGCTCATTGATCCCACGGGAAAAGAGTAAGTGGTTAATTATTTTGCTTGTCACATGATTATTCCTGTTGTTATTTATTTTGCTTGTCACATGCTAATAGTTCATTCTTTTGCAGCAACTGGATATATTCTAAAGGGGTCCGTATTCCCAACGACCTCATCACCGTCTTGCTGAAGTTATATTGGCCGGGGTTGTACTGTCCGGATCCAGTCAGGCAGCCGGACCGTCGGGTTTTGGCCACGAGCTGGGACCACTGGGAAGCGGCCCGCCACGCGGACCATGAGACCCATGCCAAGGCCGTGATCACTACTTTGTAGGTGAGTTCTCTTGAGAAG
>NW_025313366.1:0-526 GCF_018294505.1 Triticum aestivum | reverse complement strand
TATGTACTTAGCGAATTAAACTTCACATCGATGAAAACGACAATGGCCCAACTATACATACATGATACTGATCGTAAATCAAGAATAAAATAAAAGGATTGTGTAAACAAGACAAAGATATTAATTGTGTATTGGATCAGCCTAATGTTAAAAAAAGGTAATGCACATGTGAACCCACTTGTGGAACAATTCAGGCTTGCTATCATTTTTCTTTCCAAGAAAATCGCTTAACGATATTATATTCTATGTCCATATGATGTAGCATTGCAGTATGTGTTTCATTTGGTTGTTCAGCTTTGCCAACTTTTGGTGATTTATAGCTCTTTTTTTGCCAACTATTAGGGGATGGGGATGGGCATATTTTCATCCCCGTGGGGCTGTTGTTGGGCACATTATACAACCCGACATGTTTCATGGGTTTACACCCCTTTCGATAATCCTCGAACCTGAAACCCGGCAAAATACATTTTTTTACAAAGCACTAATCCGGCCCAGTCAAAAGCGACCGAGCCCCCCACCCCCAGAG
>NW_025313365.1:0-526 GCF_018294505.1 Triticum aestivum | reverse complement strand
TGAAGTGCCCGTGTAACAGATGAGTTCTCGTCCGAAACCCTGATACTCCGAAAGAGATTGTCCAGTTTGTACACGAGGTGCGTCCAGTTTTCGCCGTGACCCTCTCTACTCTTTTGCACATGCTATGCGGGTGAAATGATGATACCATGCCAAGTTCCAACATTTTCAAAGTTCATTTTGTAGTGATTTCCAATTTCACCGTCATTTAGCTCTCTAAACAAATCAGTAAATTACCGACAAACAGCGAATGATGTCAGTACGTGTTGGAAATTGATGACGTCGCTTTGAATGATGCATAGTGAACGCAAAAATAGGCTGGAGTTCAAAAAAGTCTAAAAAAACATTAAAGTGCACGTGTAACAGATGAGTTCTCGTCCCAAACCCTGATACTCCGAAAGAGATTGTCCAGTTTGTACACGAGGTGCGTCCAGTTTTCGCCGTGACCCTCTCTACTCTTTTGCACATGCTATGCGGGTGAAATGATGATACCATGCCAAGTTCCAACATTTTCAGAGTTAATTTTGTA
>NW_025313364.1:0-526 GCF_018294505.1 Triticum aestivum | reverse complement strand
TGTACTTTGGAGTTACATATCTGTACTCCCTCCATTCTCTTGCCCATCTCCGTTCAATCCTCTGAATGCGCACCTTGCGCTGATTTTTGTTCTCTTTGCCAAATTTGTCTTTATCAGGTGTGCAATAGTCCTTGTATATGTCATCAGGGATCTCGAAAGCAGTCATGACCTCTGGCTTCTTTCCTCCTTTCTGCGGTCTCTTTCAATCAGCCATATTCTTCAGATGAGGAATTTGAACAATTGAACACTCTGAAGAAGTATGCAGTTTTTCTTCGAGGAACGCTGCAAATGAGTTAAGTTGATGAGAACCTAGTGATTCAGCAGCGGACATGAGTACCTGTGAACAGAGTGTAGGTGCGAGGAATTTGGAGAGGTCATATGCGTTCTCAGAAGGTTTTTCGAAAAGACAAGTTTTGAGGAATTTGACCAGTTGAGCCTTGAGGAATTTCACTAAGCGTTCTTGTCTTAGGTTCCAGAGTTGTACAGATCGAAGATCCACACAATTGAGGAATCTTGAAGAAAATGA
>NW_025313363.1:0-526 GCF_018294505.1 Triticum aestivum | reverse complement strand
AAAAAAACCTTCATCGACTCTTGAGGGAAATTGCTTTAGCATGTTTGCTTGTGACTTCCACATCTTAAAAGCAAAGTTCTGCTCAAAGTGCATCCAGCAGGCTGGTGTTGAGGCCTCGATGAAGAATAAAATTGGAAGAGGAAAACAAAGCAAGGGGCCTGGAGGTGAAATTTTACTTCGAGGAGACGCCTCTGCTATATTTGCGCTGAGACTGCACTTATAACCGGTCTTGCACTAGAACCACTGTCAGACCATCGAGACAACAAAGCTTGGCGTGCCTAAAAAACTGCCCAGAAACCTGTACGGGATGATAATTGATTGCTTCTAGCTACTTCCTCGTCGCGTCTATAAAAGCAAGACGCCCCCTCTCATTACCACTTCTCCTTCTTACTTTTCTCATGCACACGTGATGCCTCAAGAATCAACATCTCGTATGGCAATGCCCTTGAAATCCAGATCAGTTATCTATCTTTTTGATCCATCAATTGCACAGTAGTTGTTAGGTTGATGTATTTTCCCGGGCCAT
>NW_025313362.1:0-526 GCF_018294505.1 Triticum aestivum | reverse complement strand
TTGGACTATTACTCACTATTTTGGGGTCCGGGAGTGATTTCCACGATTGACGAACCCTGGGGTGCGTTTGCGTGTCGGTCATCAACACTCGTAGTTTCGGCCGATTCTTGCCCGTTTCATGGACTATTACTCAGTTTTGGGGCCCCGAAGTGATTTCCACAACTGACGAACCCAAGGGTGCATTTACGTGTCGGTTATCAACACTCACAATTTTGGCCAATTTTGGGGTCCTAGAGCGAATCCACGATTGACGATCCCTGGGGTGCATTTATGTGTCGGTCATCAACACTCACAGTTTTGGCCGACTCTTCCCCGTTTCATGGACCATTACTCACTGTTTTGGGGTCCCGGAGGGATTTCCACGATTGACGCACCCCGGGGTGCGTTTACGTGTCGTTCACCAGCAATCCTAGTTTTGTTCGATTCTGGGCTCTTTCATGGTCTATTACTCACCATTTTGGGGTCCCAGAGCTATTTCCACGATTAGCGATCCCCATGGTGCGTTTACGTGTCCGTCGTCAACCCT
>NW_025313361.1:0-526 GCF_018294505.1 Triticum aestivum | reverse complement strand
CCTCTCCACTAATCTAAAATCTATACTAACCTAACAATACAACTAACCTAAAAAATATTCTATGAACAAAAAAAATACATCATATATATATGAAAAAACATACATCATATGAACAAAAAAATCATACATCAATACATACAACAAAAAAATCATACAAAAAACATGGCCGGTGGCGCTCACAGCGAGGACGGCGACGACGAGGCAGGACGATGGCGTCGGGGCAGGGGCCGCACGGGGACGGCGGCAACGACGGGTGCGGTGACGGCGACGAGGAGGCAGGGAGATGGCATCGGGGCAGGGGTGGCGCGGGGACGGCGGCGACGACGGGCGCGGGCGATGGCAACAGCGGCAGCGACAGCGATAACAGGCAACGACGATGTCGACGGCAACGGCTGAGGCGGTGGGCGGCTTCGGGGCAGCCTGGCGGCGTTGTTGTCGTCGGACTCGTCGGGGGCTAATGCAAGATGAAAACTGAAATTTCTAATAAGTGTTGCTTATATACTCTAAGCATTGGTTCCGGTTCGTG
>NW_025313360.1:0-526 GCF_018294505.1 Triticum aestivum | reverse complement strand
AAACGAACAAAGGCTTCTATCACTTGTTGATAATGCAATTTAAACAAGTTTTTCAGTTTCGCAAAAATAAAAACTCTACCATGATGGATCAAAACGGTAAATTTTTTATCAAACTATCAGATTTCTATAGG
Organism: Triticum aestivum; assembly: GCF_018294505.1. Taxonomy (NCBI): domain Eukaryota; kingdom Viridiplantae; phylum Streptophyta; class Magnoliopsida; order Poales; family Poaceae; genus Triticum; species Triticum aestivum. Next base: position 395 of record NW_025313360.1, on the reverse strand, counting down.
TAATTTGCTATCTGAGGTGCATATAGATGCATGGACAAACCTCGAAGCTTTAAATGGTGGAAACGATTTTGGAATATGTCGATGACGCTTAATTAATATGTTTTCAGTTTTAAACAAAGTGAAAATCTATAGTGAAGGATCAAAAGGTAACAAAATTGGTGACGAAATTATATGATTACTAGTTATAAGTTGTTATACGAGATCCGTATGGTCGAACATACTACTTTCGAAGCTTCAAAGGAAGAAATGCTGGTGGAATGTCTCATTGATGCTATTTAAGTACGTTTTTTGTTTAGCCAATAAAGAATCATCGGCAACAGATCAAAAGTTTATGTAAAGGTGCTAAACATGAATAATTTATGTGGATAAGCTGTTCTATGACTTCCACATGGCCG
>NW_025313359.1:0-526 GCF_018294505.1 Triticum aestivum | reverse complement strand
GAAGGTTGAGGTACACGATTTCCGAAGGTTTCTTGGTTATGTGTTGACGGATGGATACAGCTTGGATGTAGGTATTATTAGTTTGGGTGAGATATTTATTGCTTCCCCTGTATCCCCAACACCAGATTGCATAACCAGAAAGTTTCGGGAGTTTATAGGTGGGAATTCAAGTAGCTCCTAGAATATCTTTCCGACAGATGCATGATATGGGATTGGGTAAATCTCTATCATATGTATTTGTTCCGGCTTATTTTGCAAGCCAATCCTTTGTTTTGTTTTGGAGTTGTGGTACTCGAGTTGCTTCAATGTCAAGTGTTGATTCCATATCTTTCAAGCGGTGTTCTCATATTTCTATGGGAGTACTAATCCTTTTGATAAATCGAGATTGTCATGTCAATTCTTTCCAACCGGTGTGCTTCTCTTCAAGTGGATCTGATCATTTTCAACATCCGCAAGATCAACTCTAAGTTTTCTCACCGGTGTTTGTTTCATCCATCCCAAGTTGCCTTTGTTTTCCCGCCCTCCC
>NW_025313358.1:0-526 GCF_018294505.1 Triticum aestivum | reverse complement strand
TTTTTTTTTCTTTTTTTCTTTGAGTCCTTTGGTTCTGTGAGATCACAGTCTATAGATGAGCCCCATTAGGAACAAGTGTTGAGGTGGGACAAAGGGCAATGCCTTCCTGAGATACTTCATCCAATGATTGTAGATAACTAGTAGAGATATCGAATGGATAATTTTGATTGTTTTTCTAGGATTAGCGTGAACCTCCAATGGTGCTTCAATTTCGTAAATATAAGATATAACATGGACTAAATATAACATGGAGAGATGTTATCAACGACTCTTCATGATACCTTCTTCATATGATACATGAATTCCCTGGATGTGGATGCCTAAAAGGCAGGTTAACTGTTTGGTTTTAAAATTTATTTTCCCTCGGATTATATCAGTGTATTTTAGGTAATATATGCTCATATTTTTTATGTAATCTTAGAAACATTATTAGCTCAGTTTTCATAAGACGTTTGCACGTATTTCTAAAACTATTCATGTAATTTCCAAAAACGGTTCACACATTTAGGAAAATGTTTAACTTTCC
>NW_025313357.1:0-526 GCF_018294505.1 Triticum aestivum | reverse complement strand
TTGAGAGGGGGTAGGGGGAGGTCGTGGGAGAAGAGAGGAGGAGGTGGGCGGGGGCGCAGCTTCGGGGCTCGGCTCGGGGACGGCGAAGGAGGCGAGGGGGGCGGCGAGGGGGACGGCGAACACGGGGGGGGGGGCAGTGGGTGAGATCGATGAGGCATGGGAGAGATTAGAGAGATTGGGGATTTAATTAGTGTACGACTATTCTAATGGCGTACCACCATGTCGTGCGCCATAAGTACGACTATTCTAATGGCGCACCAGCGCTCGGTGCGCCATTAGAATTTTGTTTTAATCTAGCCCACTAGCCCTATCTACAACCTAACCCTATCTACAACAGAACCCACCCACTAGCCCAATTGGTCAGCACGCAGCACACACACCAGGAGGTCCTGGGTTCGATTCCCAGGCTCCCCAATATTTTTTTATGCATTTTAAATGTTGTTTTTTATATTTATTTGTGTTTAAATATGTTCAAACTTGTTTAAATCATAATAGTAATATTTTTTTTATAAAAACAGTAATAATT
>NW_025313356.1:0-526 GCF_018294505.1 Triticum aestivum | reverse complement strand
TATGTTCATGATAATTTCAGCTGTCTATAGAGATGGTTTGGGAATTTCAACTAGGTTGCTATATTTGACCAAATTATACAGTGACATTTGTCTGACTGCCAACAAACATGAAAAACCAACAACATAGATCCGAGGTGGGGCAAAATGGCAACTGGTGGTGGTGGTGCTGGTGACAAGAAGAAATAGAGATGGGGCTCACGGGGGATGCGAGGGGGATAGGGGGAGAGGAGGAGGGGGAGCTCACGGGGGCGACGAGGTCCGGGTGGTGGTGTGGGTGCTCCGGCGACGGTGGTGTGGACGGGGCGGCGTCCGGGCCACCGGCGACGAGGACGGCAGGGCGATGGCGAGTCGGCCTGGCCACCGGAGTCGGCCGGGCGAGGTCAACGGCGAGCGCCCCCTCTTCCTCCTCCTTCTCCGTGGGGAAAGCGGCGGGGCGGCGGCGTCGGGAGAGGAGAGGGCGGCGTCGCGGCGTCTCACGGCGTCGGGGCGGCGTCGCGGCGTCGGGGCGGCGTCGAGGCGGCGGGGC
>NW_025313355.1:0-526 GCF_018294505.1 Triticum aestivum | reverse complement strand
ATACTTATACCCCAAGCATCTCCATCTCCATCTCCATGCCCTTTCCAAGTATCTCCTCTGCTTTGAAACTAGCCATCATCTTGGGTCTCTGTACTTAGAACGACGACAGGGATCGAGTGCACTGAACCTGGACACCTAGCTTGTAGCTAGCTTTTCGCTCTGTTGAATGGCCTTTGGGATTTGGGAATATCAGCCATCGATTCTGTGGTGGCACCTCACATAGTGTGTTGCCATCAGCGTCACAAGCTTTTCTCCCCTCTCTTTATGCCGCCTGCCCATACTATACAGTCACGCATGCACAATGAAACAACTAGCCAGACCCTCAAAAAAAAAAAAAAAAAAAAACAAACTAGCCAGCCCATTTGGACCAGAGCAGACAGGTTTTCTAATGGAAAATTACCAGATTAGGTCCATGTGCTCTGGCATCTGGGTTACCAAATGTGTCCTAGTTCTAGCATCATTTGTGTATGTAGTAGCTGTCCTTTAGTTAACACTGATGACCCTCCCAAAAAAGAAAGTTAACACT
>NW_025313354.1:0-527 GCF_018294505.1 Triticum aestivum | reverse complement strand
AAATGATGATACCATGCCAACTTTCAGCCTTTTTAGAGTTCATTTGAAATGCTTTTCAATTTCAGGGTCTTATAGCTTAAAATAATCAGTAAATTAATGAAAAATAACAAATGAAGTCAGAAAGGGTTGAAAATTGATGATGTGGCTTTGAATGGTGCATTTTGAGCACAGAAAAACTATGGAGTTCAAATAAGTTCAAAAAAAAATGAAACCCCTTTGTAATAGACGAGTTTCCGTATGAAACCCTGATACTTCGAAAGAGATTGTCCATTTTGTACACGAAGTGCATCCAGTTTTTGCCGTAACCCTCTCTACATTCTTGCACATGCTATGTGGGTCAAATGATGATACCATTCCAACTTTCAACCTTTTCAGAGTTCATTTGAAATGCTTTCCAATTTCAGGGTCTTATAGCTCAAAATAATCTGTAAATGCATGAAAAATAACAAATGAAGTCAGAAAGGGTTGAAAATTGATGATGTGGCTTTGAATGGTGCATTTTGAGCACAGAAAAACTATGGAGTTCA
>NW_025313353.1:0-527 GCF_018294505.1 Triticum aestivum | reverse complement strand
GGTCACAGCTAAGCCCCACGAGTGGGAGGATTGCTCTCCACTCGGAATGTTTTTTTAACTTAGGCGAATCAGGTTCGCGGCTAAGCCACCCACTGGGGGATCAGACACAAATGATTATGGGAAATCAATCGTTAAGATAATGTAAAACTCTTGTCTTTGGTAAGAAAACTTAAGTACTCTTATTACAACTCATCGGGTCGAGTGATTTTAGGTATAGAAAGGACGAAGCAGCTCTGCGTTGCATGCGCGTGGCTCGACCATATTATTGGTTACGTTATAGATGTGGTACGCTCCATTGTGAAGCACCTTGGTGATGATGAAGGGACCTTCCTAGGGCGGAGCAAGCTTGTGAGGCCTTTTCTGATCCACTCGGAGCACAAGGTATCCTTCCTGAAATGCTCGACATCTGACATTGCGAGTATGGAATCGATGCAGATCTTGTCCATAGATGGTCGACTGAACCAAAGCCATCTCCTGTTCCTCTTCCAGGAGATCGACTGCGTCTTCGCGTGCCTGCTCTGCTTCAG
>NW_025313352.1:0-527 GCF_018294505.1 Triticum aestivum | reverse complement strand
TACAACTCCAGACTTTTTTTGCGTTCCATACGCACCATTCAAAGCAACGTCATCAAATTTCGACACTTTCTGACATCATTTGCTATTTTTCAGTCATTTACCGATTTGTTTAGAGAGCTAAATGACCGTAAAATTGAAAATCACTACAAAATGAACTCTGAAAATATCGAAACTTGGCATCGTATCATCATGTCACCCACATAGCATGTGCAAAAAAGTAGAGAGGGTTACGGCAAAAACTGGACGCAGTTCGTGTACAAACTGGACAATCTCTTTCGAAGTATCAGGGTTTCTGACGAGAACTCATCTGTTACATGGGCACTTCCTTTTTTTAAACTTATTACAACTCCAGACTTTTTTGCGTTCCGCACAAACCATTCAAAGCGACGTCATCAATTTTCAAAACTTTCTAACATCATTTGCTATTTTTTTAGTCATTTACCGATTTGTTTAGAGAGCTAAATGACCGTGAAATTGAAAATACTACAAATGAACTCTGAAAATGTCGAAACTTGGCATGGTATCAT
>NW_025313351.1:0-527 GCF_018294505.1 Triticum aestivum | reverse complement strand
GTACCAGAATGGGCCAATATTGTGAGTGTTGATGACGGACACGTAAACGCACCCCGGTGTTCGTCAATCGTGGAAATCACTTCGAGACCCCAAAACTGAGTAATAGTCAGAGAAACGGGCCAGAATCGGCCCAATCTGCGAGTCTTGACGACCAGCACGTAAGCACATCTTGGGGTTCAACAAGCATGGAAATCACTTTGGGACTGCAAAACGGTGAGTAATAGTCCATGAAAGAGCCCTGAATCGGTAAAACCTAGGGTTATTGATCAAGGATACATAAACGCACCCCGGGGTTCTTCAATCATGGAAATCGCTCAGGGACCCGAAATCAGTGAGTAATAGTCAATGAAACGGGCCAAAATCGGCCAAAACTGCAAATGTTGATGACCGACACATAAACGCACCGGTGTTCGTTGGTCGTGGAAATCACTACGTTACCCCAAAACTGAGTAATAGTCCAAGAAACGGGCCAGAATCAGCCGAAACTGCGATTGTTGATGACCGATACGTAAGCGCACCTTGGGGTT
>NW_025313350.1:0-527 GCF_018294505.1 Triticum aestivum | reverse complement strand
TTTAAAAAACATTGAAGTGCCCGTGTAACAGATGAGTTCTCGTCCGAAACCCTGATACTCCGAAAGAGATTGTCCAGTCTGTACACGAGGTGCGTCCAGTTTTCGCCGTGACCCTCTCTACTCTTTTGCACATGCTATGCGGGAGAAATGATGATACCATGCCAAGTTCCAACATTTTCAGAGTTCATTTTTTAGTGATTTTCAATTTCACCGTCATTTAGCTCTCTCAACAAATCGGTAAATGACTGAAAACAGCCAATGATGTCAGAACGTGTTGGAAATTGATGACGTTGCTTTGAATGGTGTGTACGGAACGCAAAAATAGGCTGGAGTTCAAATCAGTTTAAAAAACATTGAAGTGCCCGTGTAACAGATGAGTTCTCGTCCGAAACCCTGATACTCCGAAAGAGATTGTCCAGTTTGTACACGAAGTGCGTCCAGTTTTTGCCGTGACCCTCTCTACTCTTTTGCACATGCTATGCGGGCGAAATGATGATACCATGCCAAGTTCCAACATTTTCAGAGTT
>NW_025313349.1:0-527 GCF_018294505.1 Triticum aestivum | reverse complement strand
GAAAAACCTACCGTGTCCATGTGCTCTCTCTGATCTCCCTTCTTCTTCTCCTATCAATCGGGTGGCCGCCGGTAAGAGTGAGCTGAGCAGTGAGGAGGGAGAGCTAGGGCTAGGGTTTAGGTTAGACACCAATAATTGATATCGGAGCGACTAGGTTTCGGAGGTGAATGCCGGCCGCGATGGCGCTTGTACCGCCCGGTGGCGGTGGTGGCTTGTACTCGCTGCCAGTCCCGCCGCTGACCACGTCGAACTACATCTCCTGGGTGATCAAGGTGGAGGCCCTGCTTGATGCCCAGGGGCGGTGGTGTGTGGTGGCTCTGGCGGAAGGAGCGGCGGTCGACGCCGACAAAAGCAAGACGGTGAGGGCGATGCTGCTCGGAGCGTTGTCGGAGGAAGTGTTGCTGCCAGTGTCGATGAAGTCCACCGCAAAGGAGGTATGGGACTTACTCAAGGTGCCTTTCGTCGGCGCCGATCGGGTGTGGGCGGCCCGGCTCACGTCGCTCCGCGGCGAGTTCGAGCGGCTGCGG
>NW_025313348.1:0-527 GCF_018294505.1 Triticum aestivum | reverse complement strand
TGTTGGCGTGAGGCGGAGCGCGGACGGCAGCAGAGAGCGACATCGTCCAGCTTCAAAGCTGAGGTCCTCGAGCTGATCTAGTGCGGGGGATAAGAACCACTCGTCGAACTTGGTTTGGACCTTGCAGTTGGTACTGAACATGCGTATGTCAAGGCATCTGGTTGGCCCAGGGTGCGATGAAAGGATCTTGGAGACTGCGGCCATGCGTTTGCAATCCCCGTTGCAGAGGCAGCTGTCGATGGTGAGGTTGAGGGGGACGCGGCTCTAGAGGGGGCGCCACCACAAGGAGAGCAGGGCGGTCCGCACGGTAGATTTGGTGGGGATGAGGCCGATGATGATGAGCAGCATGTCATCGGGGAGGTTGCTGATGAAGTCCAGGCTCGCCGAATGCGGTTTTGGCTCGAGCCACCTCCACTTGTTGGCTGCCTCGCCGTCCATCTCAACCGGCGGCGACGCCGGTGTAAACATGTGCTGGTGTGTGTTGTGTGCTGGGTGTGAGCGAGTGTGTCCTTCTGTGCATGCCACCA
>NW_025313347.1:0-527 GCF_018294505.1 Triticum aestivum | reverse complement strand
CAAAGGAATTTCATTACTTTGAACTTATTTGAACTCCTCACTCTTTGTGTGTTCAAAATGCACCATTCAAAGCCACATCAGCAATTTTCAACCCTTTCTTACTTCATTTGGTCTTTTCCGGGCATTCACTCATATTTTTGAGCTAAATGACCATGAAATTGAAAAGCACTACAAATGATCTCTGAAAAGGTAGAAAGTTGGCATGGTATCATCATTTCAACCACATAGCATGTGCTAAAAAATTGAGAGGGTTACGGCAGAAACTGGATGCACTTCGTGTACGAAACGGACAATCTCTTTCGAAGTATCAGGGTTTCGGACGAAAAATCATCTGTTACAATGGGATTTCATTATTTTGAACTTATTTGAACTCCAGACTCTTTGTGTGTTCAAAATGCACCATTCAAAGCCACATCAGCAATTTTCAACCCTTTCTGACTTTATTTGTTGTTTTTTAGGCATTCACTCATATTTTTGAGCTAAATGACCATGAAATTAAATGCACTGCAAATGATCTCTGCAAAGGT
>NW_025313346.1:0-527 GCF_018294505.1 Triticum aestivum | reverse complement strand
GATTTCATTTTCTAAACCTTATTTGAACTCCTGAATTTTGTGTGTTCAAAATGCACCATGCAAAGCCACATCATCATTTTTCAATCCTTTCTGACTTCATTTGTTAATTTTTCATGCATTTACTAATTATTTTGAGCTATAAGACCCTAAAATTGAAAAGCATTTCAAATGAACTCTGAAAAGGTTGAAAGGATGCATGATATCATCATTTCATCCACATAGCATTTGCAAGAAAGTTGAGAGGGTTACGGCAAAAACTGGATGCACTTCGTGTACAAAACGGACAATCTCTTTCAAAGTATCAGGATTTCATCCGGAAACTCGTCCGTTACAAAGGGATTTCATTTTCTAAACCTTATTTGAACTCCTGACTTTTTGTGTGTTCAAAATGCACCATTCAAAGCCACATTATCATTTTTCAATCCTTTCTGACTTCATTTGTTATTTTTCATGCATTTACTAATTATTTTGAGCTATAAGACCCTAAAATTGAAAAGCATTTCAAATGAACTCTGAAAAGGTTGAAA
>NW_025313345.1:0-527 GCF_018294505.1 Triticum aestivum | reverse complement strand
CTTCGCACTCCGAGTGTTCTATCGCAAACAAACACGGGTAAATCTCAAATAAGAACATCTAACCAGAAAGTTCAACTTAAGAACCCCGGTTTGCGAAAAGAATCAAATCAAACGGAGCAACGAAACTCAAACGGCGAAAGAAACAAGATCCGTTTACTAATCTGGACTAAGGTCAAATTTTACAGTAGCAAAAGCTAGTTCAAGTTGGTTAAACGGAAAGAGGGTCTCGAGACGAAGATCTAGGCGCTTGAATTGCCTAATTCCGATAAACGAGCGAAAAGATAAACTAAAACGAAAATCAGATCAGAAATCATGATTGAAAATAATCGCGGAAAATCCGAGAAAAAGAAAACTGACGAACAAACTAACGAACGAGCGTTCGTTGTCTGTTACTAACGAGTAAACTCCGTTCGCTAAAACAAACGTACGGACGAACGTCCACAAAGTAACTAAATCGAGAAAAACCGGTGAACCGATCTAAAAAAACGAACTAGGGTTTCTAAAAAAAAGATCAGTTTTTAAAAAAA
>NW_025313344.1:0-527 GCF_018294505.1 Triticum aestivum | reverse complement strand
TATCTAAATGGAGCAGCAGATCTGACAATTATCTCAAGTAGCACTCTTCCAACAGCATTTCGGGCACCAAGATGAACTCAAATGAAAATGATACAATGGAATGAAATGATGTGCTCTCCGAGACGAACATTTTGATATGCTATATGCCCAAAACGGAGCTACGGATGCGGAGTTACGACATGATGAATATGGGCATATGAAACATGGAAATCTCGAGGACTTCGTGGAATTTTACCCCGCGGGAAAAGTCAACGTGGGATGATGTGGTGCGGGACGGCGCGGATCCGGGACGGGGAACACCGTTTGGTTCAGGGGAGTGGTGGATCTCATCCCACTCCCCCGGATCCGGACGGAGCGGATCTCCGGCGACGAATGACGGCGGAGGGCGGTGGAACTCCGGCGAGCACGGCGCGGGGTGGCGCTGTTGGACGACGCCGGCGAGGAGGCCCGTGGGCGGCGGCGGAAAGCGACCGGCCCGGCGACGAGTATGGCGGCGCCGGCGACGAACCGGAGCGGCGGCGCGGATC
>NW_025313343.1:0-527 GCF_018294505.1 Triticum aestivum | reverse complement strand
GCATGATTGTGTTTTCTCCACAATCTCTCCCGCATGAGGGTCGTCTTCACCATCAGCTGCAACGTGCCATAATCATTTGACTTCATCATAATCTACTCATCCGTTTTTATGTTTAAGAGTAGCAGTATGATCCCCGATGGACAGCTTGTACTAAAACATAAGCGATTTTTTCTGCTACAGTTCGGAGCACCACATCGTCTAATAAGTAGTACTAGATTCAGTAAAAGATTTGCAAGGCAGCGCGTAGACCTTACATATAAATCACACAATGGGTGACAAACATAAATATTAAGTTCCCATTGTAGTGCAGTACTGCTCCTAACATCGGCACCAACTCAAGTAGAATAACACTGCCTGAAAGAACACCAGAGACATCCAGAGTCAGTAGGTTAAATATATTGCATAATGAGGCTTCAAATAAGCCCCATAAGCATGCACCAGAAGGAAATTTATGTAACGCTGCTAATAGCAATAAATATCTGGAAGAAAACATGCGACATCAACTGAACACAGGAGCCTCACATGAA
>NW_025313342.1:0-527 GCF_018294505.1 Triticum aestivum | reverse complement strand
CCCCCCTGTGAGCACCTGCCTCGTTCTCGCACCCCTGCCCTGCTCTGCACCCCTGCCCTGCCCCGCTGGCGCCACCGCTGCCGCCACTGCCCGGCTCTGTTTTTTTATTAGTTTAATTTTTTTTCATATATATATAATGTATGTCTATGTATGTAGCTATATGTTTTTGTTCATATGTTGCTATATGTTTTTTATTTTTTTAGTTTATTTTTTTGTTCATATGTGATGTATATGTGTATGTGGCTATAATGTATATGTGTATGTGATGTATGTGGCTAGAATGTTATGTATGTGTATGTGATGTATGTTTTTGTTCAATGTATGTGTATATATATGTTAAAAATGTTTTTTTGTTCATAGAAAGTTTTTTGTTCATATATAGAAAGTTACAATTTTAGAAAAGTTTTATATATGCAAAAGTTACAATTTTAGAAAAAGAAGGATAGGAAAGAAGAAAAATAAGAAGAGAAAAGAAAGAAGAAGAGGAGAGGAAAAGAAGAGGAGAAATAAATAAGAAGAAGAAAAAA
>NW_025313341.1:0-527 GCF_018294505.1 Triticum aestivum | reverse complement strand
GGAGGTAGTTTGCTACTTGAAGGCACAAGTATAAAAAGCTCTTATATTAAATCGAAACGATGTTTCATAAAATTACACATGTCATTCAAACATAACATCCTTCGAGCACTGCGTCTCTATTAAACGAGCGCCCTGCAGGACTTCCTCAAAATAGTGCTCGACAGGTACTCGGCTTCTGTCCGAATCCTGGGATGCAACGTCGGTGGCCTTCATCTCGGCCCAGTATGTCTTGACATGGGCAAGTGCCATCCGCGCACCCTCAATACAGGCCGACCGCTTCATTGCGTCCATACGCGGTACCGCACCAAGGAACTGCTGCACTAAGCTAAAATAACTCTTCGGCTGGGGTCTGCCTGGCCACAAATGAGTCATGACGTGCTTCATGGCAAGTCCGGATAATCGATTCAGCTCGGCCCATTTGGCCAACCGACCGGCCAACGGAAGAGGACGCTCCGGACTATGGAATTGCGACCAAAATAGCTCTTCCCTTCTGTGCCCCTTCTGGCCTCGGAAGTGCTCAATCGCGT
>NW_025313340.1:0-527 GCF_018294505.1 Triticum aestivum | reverse complement strand
GAACTCGAGTTAAGTTCATCTCTTTAGCCACACGGAGACCATGAAGCAGAGCTTCATATTCAGCTGCATTGTTAGTACATGGAAACATCAAGCGGAGGACGTAGCGAATTTTATCACCTCGGGGGGAAGTAATAACGACTCCAGCCCCCGAGCCTTCCAACTGCCTTGACCCATCAAAATGAATAGTCCAGTACGTATTATCCGGCTTTTCTTCCGGTGCTTGTAACTCGGTCCAATCATTGATAAAATCCACAAGAGCCTGAGACTTGATAGCTGTACGAGGCACATACTTCAAACCATGTGGACCAAGCTCAATTGCCCACTTTGCAACCCGACCAGTTGCTTCTCTGTTCTGGATGATATCGCCCAATGGAGCCGAACTAACCACTGTGATGGGGTGACCTTGAAAATATTGCTTGAGTTTTTGACTGGCCATAAAAACCCCATACACCAATTTTTGCCAATGTGGATAGCGTTGCTTTGACTCAATCAGAACTTCACTGATGTAGTATACTGGTCGTTGAACC
>NW_025313339.1:0-527 GCF_018294505.1 Triticum aestivum | reverse complement strand
CGGACACGCGTGCCGGGCGTTTGCAACCGCCACAACACTTACAGACTTGTGAGAAGCCCCCTACGCAAGATTTGGCGGCATGCTAGCCCTCGGAGGCCGCCGGCCACAACCGTAGACGCGCGAAGGGCAATCCGCGTAGAGGGAATTTTTCGGATACTTCTCCATCACCAAAAATTATGAAAAAATACCATCGTTCCTATAGCACATGTACCCACGTCGTGCAAAAAAACTCATGATTTTATCGCGCATCAAGTATTTAGTAATATTGAAGCCGCATCATTACCGCAGAACGTCTACTACCGTGTCATCGTCGTCCGTGAGGTGGGCCACGCCCCGGAGACGCGTCCCGCCTATTCGGACATGCCACCACACCACCCCGCATGTATGAGGGCCCGGTGCGACGCTCCGGTGGCATTGCTACCTCCCAAGTGCCCCCGTCCCGCCTAACCCTGTAGCGTTTGACCACGGGATCTAGCCCTTTGACTTTGCACGGATGGGCTTTGACCAGTGCACCTCCCCACCCGGTT
>NW_025313338.1:0-527 GCF_018294505.1 Triticum aestivum | reverse complement strand
AAAATGTAAGCATAGACTAGTGAGTTCAAAGAAATATTTGTACTCATGTTCTAGCTTTAATGGAGCCCTCTAATCAGCCATGTTTGGCCAATAATAGGAAATTGGATGATCATAACATGACCAGACCAACAGAGAAACAAACAAGACATTGTATTCTTATATATATAGGGGGAACAATGCTAATAACAGGAACAATGATACTGCAAGAATATACCAAAAGTAACTGGAATGAATACGAGCGAAAACTAATTGCACTATTTACTTGTCCAATGTATATAGGGGGCATTACCTGGAGTAAAGAAATTCCTGTAGGGATGAAAGGTGTCATGACATATTTGGTTTCTTTTAACAATATGTTTTATCTTCATCGAGTCAATTTGGAGCGTGAAGTTGCCAATCATCGTAGAGAGAACAACCAAATTTTTGTCCTCATCATACCCAACAAAAAATGCATAACTTATTCTCCTCGGAAGCATCTCATCCAGTGGAATGGTTTTCCGCAGCAACGCCCATTCATGAATGCCATC
>NW_025313337.1:0-527 GCF_018294505.1 Triticum aestivum | reverse complement strand
TGTACATGAAGTGCATCCAGTTTTTGCCGTAACCCTCTCAAATTTCTTGCACATGCTATGTGGATGAAATGATGATACCATGCCAACTTTCAACCTTTTCAGAGTTCATTTGAAATGCTTTTCTATTTTATGGTCTTATTGCTCAAAATAATTAGTAAATGCATGAAAAATAACAAAGGAAGTCAGAAAGGATTGAAAAATGATGATGTGGCTTTGAATGTCGAATTTTCAACACACAAAAAGTCAGGAGTTCAAATAAGTTTTAAAAAATGAAATCCCTTTGTAACAGACGAGTTTCCGTATGAAATCCTGATACTTTGAAAGAGATTGTCCGTTTTGTACACGAAGTGCATCCAGTTTTTGTCGTAACCCTTTCATCTATCTTGCACATGCTATGTGGATGAAATGATGATACCATGCCAACTTTCAACCATTTCAGAGTTCATTTGAATGCTTTTCAATTTTAGGGTCTTATAGCTCAAAATAATTAGTAAATGCATGAAAAATAACAAATGAAGTCAGAAAGG
>NW_025313336.1:0-527 GCF_018294505.1 Triticum aestivum | reverse complement strand
ACCAACCGGGAGTAAAGGGGGGCATTGGTCCCGGTTGATGGCATGAACCGGGACCAAAGGGTGGCATTGGTCCCGGTTCGTGCCACCAACCGGGACCAATGGCCTTGCACAACAGCGTGGTGGTGGAGGTTTAGTCCCACCTCGCTAGTTGAGAGTCTCGACTACCTATTTATAAGCACTCCTGCCTCCTCTTTCTCTCGAACTCCTCTGAACTGCAGGCCTATGGGCCTAATTTGACACTGCCTTGCCTGTGGGCCTGCTGGGCCTTCTGCGGGCCTGAATCCTGGCCCAACTAGCTGGGTTTCTAGTCGTATTCAGGCCGTGGTGGCCCAGGAGGTGGCATTTTTTTTCCAGTTTTTTTGTTTTCTTTGTTGTTTTATTTTTTTATTTTATTTCTACTTACAACAAAATACTTATTGTTGCCATTTTATTTATTTTATTGAGGTTTATTTATTTTGTTTTATTATTTTATTTTATTTTATTTCTACTTTTTATTTTATAAAAGTTTATTTTATTTTGTTTCTACT
>NW_025313335.1:0-527 GCF_018294505.1 Triticum aestivum | reverse complement strand
ATAGAAATCAACATAGAAGTACCTGGCCTAGATTGACCAAACGAAAAGGACTAAACCAAACCAAGAAAAGGACGCAATCCTTCCTTTAGTTTGCTCATTCGCTTAATTAGTTACATCCAAGATCTAGACAGAAGGTCCTGTGATCAATTCCCACAATGTTGATTTATTTTGACCCAATTATTTTTCGCGGTCTCTATGAAAGCCCATAAAAGGCCCATCAACATAGAAGTGCCTGGACCAGATTGACCAAACGAAAAGGACTAAACCAAACCAAGAATACCTATTCCCTTTAATAGTAGGATAATTCCTTTTTTAATTTCGTAGCCCCAACACATTGAAGCCTATGGATCCTTCCTTTCAATATAGAAATCAACATAGAAGTATCTGGCCCAGATTGACCAAACGAAAAGGACTAAACCAAACCAAGAAAAGGACGTAACCCTTCCTTTAGTTTGCTCATTCGCTTAATTAGTTACATCAAAGATCTAGACAGGAGGTCCTGTGTTCAATTCCCACAATGTTCATTT
>NW_025313334.1:0-527 GCF_018294505.1 Triticum aestivum | reverse complement strand
AAAACTGGAAAAAAATAGCAACAATAAGTATTTTGTTGTAAGTAGAAACAAAATAAAATAAATAAAGCAACAAAGAAAACAAAAAAACAAAAAAGTGTTTTCAAATTTGAAAACTAATGGCATTAACAAAAAGTTTATAATTTTTCTAAAACTAAAGCATAAGGAATTAAAAAATAAAGCAAAAACAAAATAAAATAAAATAAATAAAGCAACAAAAAAACAAAAAAATGCCACCTACTGGGCCCCCACGGCCTGAATATGACTAGAAACCCATTAAAGGGCCAGGATTCAGGCCCGTAGGAGGCCCAGTAGGCCCACAGGCATAGTAGTGATAATTAGGCCCATAAGCCTGCAATGGAGAAAAGCTCGACAGGGGTGCGGCAATGGGGCTTATAAACCACTGCGCACCCCTCTCAACTAGCGAGGTGGGACTAAACTTTCGACGCAGCAGCCGCACAAGGCCTTTGGTCCCGGTTGGTGGCACCAACCGGGACTAAAGGGGGCCATTGGTCACGGTTCGTGGCACA
>NW_025313333.1:0-527 GCF_018294505.1 Triticum aestivum | reverse complement strand
CTCAACTTTCTTGCACATGCTATGTGGATGAAATGATGATATCATGCCAACTTTCAACCTTTTCAGAGTTCATTTGAAATGCTTTTCAATTTTAGGGTCTTATAGCTCAAAATAATTAGTAAATGCATGAAAAATAACAAATGAAGTCAGAAAGGATTGAAAAATGATGATGTGGCTTTGAATGGTGCATTATGAACACACAAAAAGTCAGGAGATCAAATAAGGTTTCAAAAATGAAATCCCTTTGTAACAGACGAGTTTCCGGATGAAATCCTAATACTTTGAAAGAGATTGTCCGTTTTGTACACAAAGTGCATCCAGTTTTTGCCGTAACCTTCTCAACTTTCTTGCACATGCTATGTGGATGAAATGATGATATCATGCCAACTTTCAACCTTTTCAGAGTTCATTTGAAATGCTTTTCAATTTTAGGGTCTTATAGCTCAAAATAATTAGTAAATGCATGAAAAATAACAAATGAAGTCAGAAAGGATTGACAAATGATGATGTCGTTTTGAATGGTGCAT
>NW_025313332.1:0-527 GCF_018294505.1 Triticum aestivum | reverse complement strand
GGGTCGGGGCGGCGTCCGGGCGGCGGGGTCGGGGCGGGGTCGAGGCGGCGTCGGCGCGGCGTCCGGGCGACGTCCGGGCGGCGAGGAGAGGGCGAGGGAGGGAGAGGGCGAGGGCGAGGGCAGCGGCGGCGGCGGCGGTGGATCGAGAGGCAGAGAACTGGCGAGGGGGATCGGGCGAAGGGGGATCGGGCGAAGGGGGGATCGGGCGAAGGGGGGCCACAATACTAATGGCGCACCTCACCGTGGTGCGCCATTAGCATGTCCATACTAATGGCGCACCTCACCGTGGTGCGCCATTAGTATTTTTTTATTTCAACTCGAGCCAAAAGGTTATGTAGTACCAGAACCTATCTATGTCAAGCCCACTCTACTAGCTCGACTGGTCAGCAGCCAGTTCTCACACCAGGAGGTCCTGGGTTCGACTCCCAGGCTCCACAATTTTTTTTTAGCATTTAAAAAGCTGTTTGATACTTATTTATGTTTAAATATGTTCAAACTTGTTTAAATAATAACAGTAATATTTTTTT
>NW_025313331.1:0-527 GCF_018294505.1 Triticum aestivum | reverse complement strand
TTCAGAGTTCATTTGAAATGCTCTTCAATTTTATGGTCTTATAGCTCAAAATAATTAGTAAATGCATGAAAAATAACAAATGAAGTCAGAAAGGATTGAAAAATGATGATGTGGCTTTGAATGGTGCATTTTGAACACACAAGAAGTCAGGAGTTCAAATAAGTTTTAAAAAATGAAATCCTTTTGTAACAGACGAGTTTCCGTATGAAATCCTGATACTTTGAAAGAGATTGTCCGTTTTGTACACGAAGTGCATCCAGTTTTTGCCATAACCCTCTCAACTTTCTTGCACATGCTATGTGGATGAAATGATGATACCATGCCAACTTTGAACCTTTTCAGAGTTCATTTGAAATGCTTTTCAATTTCATGGTCTTATAGCTCAAAATAATTAGTAAATGCATGAAAAATAACAAAGAAGTCAGAAAGGATTGAAAAATGATGATGTGGGTTTTAATGGTGCATTTTGAACACACAAAAAGTCAGGAGTTCAAATAAGTTTTAAAAAATGAAATCCCTTTGTAACA
>NW_025313330.1:0-527 GCF_018294505.1 Triticum aestivum | reverse complement strand
TTCATTTTTTAAAACTTATTTGAACTCCTGAATTTTTGTGTGTTCAAAATGCACCATTCAAAGACACATCATCATTTTTCAATCCTTTCTGACTTCATTTGTTATTTTTCATGCATTTACTAATTATTTTGAGCTATAAGACCCTAAAATTGAAAAGCATTTCAACTGAACTCTGAAAAGCTTGAAAATTGGCATGATATCATCATTTCATCCACATAGCATGTGCAAGAAAGTTGAGAGGGTTACGGCAAAAACTAGATGCACTTCGTGTACAAAACGGACAATCTCTTTCAAAGTATCAGGATTTCATCCGGAAACTCGTCTGTTATAAAGGGATTTCATTTTTTAAAACTTATTTGAACTCCTGACTTTGTGTGTGTTCAAAATGCACCATTCAAAGCCACGTCATCATTTTCAATCCTTTCTGACTTCATTTGTTATTTTTCACGCATTTACTAATTATTTTGAGCTATAAGACCCTAAAATTGAAAAGCATTTCAAATGAACTCTGAAAAGCTTGAAAATTG
>NW_025313329.1:0-527 GCF_018294505.1 Triticum aestivum | reverse complement strand
AAGAGTAGAGAGGGTTACGGCAAAAACTGGACGCACTTCGTGTACAAACTGGAAAATCTCTTTCGGAGTATCAGGGTTTCGGACTTGAACTCATCTGTTACACTGGCACTTCATTTTTTAAAACTTATTACATATCCAGACTTTTTTGCATTCCGCACGCACCATTCAAAGCGACGTCAGCAATTTTCAAAACTTTCTGACATCATTTGCTATTTTTTAGTCATTTACCGATTTGTTTACAGAGCTAAATGACCGTGAAACTGAAAATCACTACAAAATGAACTCTGAAAATGTCGAAACTTGGCATGGTATCATCATTTCACCCACATAGCATGTGCAAAATAGTAGAGAGGGTTACTGCAATAACTGGACGCACTTCATGTACAAACTGGACAATCTCTTTCGGAGTATCAGGGTTTCGGACGAGAACTCATCTGTTACATTGGCACTTCATTTTTTTAAACTTATTACAACTGCAGACTTTTTTTGCGTCCCGTACGCACCATTCAAAGCAACGTCATCAATTT
>NW_025313328.1:0-527 GCF_018294505.1 Triticum aestivum | reverse complement strand
TAGCTCTCTAAACAAATTGGTAAATGACTGAAAAATAGCAAATGATCTCACAACATGTTTGAAATTGATGACGTCGCTTTGAATGCTGCGTACTGAACGCAAAAATAGTCTGGAGATCAAATAAGTTTAAAAGACATTGAAGTGCCGGTGTAACTAATGAGTTCTCGTCCGAAACCCTCATACTCCGAAAGAGATTGTCCAGTTTGTGCACGAAGTGCGTCCAGTTTTCGCCGTGACCCTCTCTACTCTTTTGCACGTGCTATGCAGGTGAAATGATGATACCATGCCAAGTTCCAACATTTTCAGAGTACATTTTGTAGTGATTTTCAATTTCACGGTCATTTAGCTCTCTAAACAAATCGGTAAATGACAGAAAAACAGCAAATGATGTCAGAACATGTTCGAAATTGATGACTTCGCTTTGAATGCTGCATAGTCTGGAGTTCAAATAAGTTTAAAAAACATTGAAGTGCCCGTGTAACAGTTGAGTTCTCGTCCGAGACCCTGATACTCCGAAAGAGATTGTC
>NW_025313327.1:0-527 GCF_018294505.1 Triticum aestivum | reverse complement strand
TTTGTAACAGACGAGTTTCCGTATGAAATCCTGATACTTTGAAAGAGATTGTCCGTTTTGTACACGAAGTGCATCCAGTTTTTGCCGTAACCCTCTCAACTTTCTTGCACATGCTGTGTGGATGAAATGATGATACCATGCCAACTTTCAACCTTTTCTGAGTTCATTTGAAATGCTTTTCAATTTTAGGGTCTTATAGCTCAAAATAATTAGTAAATGCATGAAAAATAACAAATGAAGTCACAAAGGATTGAAAAATGATGACGTGGCTTTCAATGGTGCATTTTGAACACACAAAAAGTCAGGAGTTCAAATAAGTTTTAAAAAATGAAATCCCTTTGTAACAGATGAGTTTCCGTATGAAATCCTGATACTTTGAAAGAGATTGTCCGTTTTGTACACGAAGTGCATCCAGTTTTTGCCGTAACCCTCTCAACTTTCTTGCACATGCTGTGTGGATGAAATGATGATACCATGCCAACTTTCAACCTTTTCAGAGTTCATTTGAAATGCTTTTCAATTTTAGG
>NW_025313326.1:0-527 GCF_018294505.1 Triticum aestivum | reverse complement strand
CTGTCTTAGCGTAACGCGAGTCGAGGAGGACGTCGTCGCGGTAGCGACGACGGACGCCGAGACGAGCACGTGACACCATTGCGACCCTGTCTATCTTACGGTAACGCAAGTCGAGGCGGACGTCGTCGCGGTAGCGATGATGGACACCGAGACGAGCATGTGACACCACTGCCACACTGTCTATCTTAGGGTAACGTGAGTCGAGGCGGACGTCCTCGCGCTAGCGACGACGAACGCCGAGACGAGCACGTGACACCACTACCACCCTGTCATACCGTAACGCGAGTCGAGGCGGACGTCGTCGCGATAGCGATGATGGACTCCGAGACGAGCACGTGACACCACTGCCACCCTGTCTATCTTTGGGTAACGCGAGTCGAGGCGGACGTTGTCGCGGTAACGACGATGTACGCCAAGACGAGCACGTGACACCACTGCCATCATGTCTTAGCGTAACGCGAGTCGAGGCGGACGTCGTCGCGGTAGCGACGATGGACGCCGAGACGAGCACGTGACACCACTGCCAC
>NW_025313325.1:0-527 GCF_018294505.1 Triticum aestivum | reverse complement strand
CCTTTTCATAGTTCATTCGAAATGCCTTTCAATTTTAGGGTCTTATAGCTCAAAATAATTAGTAAATGCATGAAAAATAACAAATGAAATGAGAAAGGATTGAAAAATGATGATGTGGCTTTGAATGGTGCATTTTGAACACACAAAAAGTCAGGAGTTCAAATAAGTTTTAAAAAATGAAATCCCTTTGTAAGAGACGAGTTTCCGGATGAAATCCTGATACTTTGAAAGAGATTGTCCGTTTTGTACACGAAGTGCATCCAATTTTTGCCGTAACCCTCTCAACTTTCTTGCACATGCTATGTGGATGAAATGATGATATCATGCCAACTTTCAACCTTTTCAGAGTTCATTTGAAATTCTTTTCAATTTTAGGGTCTTATAGCTCAAAATAATTAGTAAACGCATGAAAAATAACAAATGAAGTCAGAAAGGATTGAAAAATGATGATGTGGCTTTGAATGGTGCATTTTGAACACACAAAAAGTCAGGAGTTCAAATAAGTTTTAAAAAATGAAATCCCTTTG
>NW_025313324.1:0-528 GCF_018294505.1 Triticum aestivum | reverse complement strand
GAGGGCGAGGGCGAGGGCGAGGGCAGCGGCGGCGGCGGCGGTGGATCGAGAGGGAGAGAACTGGCGAGGGGGATCGGGCGAAGGGGGATCGGGCGAAGGGGGGATCGGGCGAAGGGGGGCCACAATACTAATGGCGCACCTCACCGTGGTGCGCCATTAGCATGTCCATACTAATGGCGCACCTCACCGTGGTGCGCCATTAGTATTTTTTTTATTTCAACTCGAGCCAAAAGGTTATGTAGTACCAGAACCTATCTATGTCAAGCCCACCCTACTAGCTCGACTAGTCAGCAGCCAGTTCTCACACTAGGAGGTCCTGGGTTCGACTCCCAGGCTCCACAATTTTTTTTAGCATTTAAAAAGCTGTTTGATACTTATTTATGTTTAAATATGTTCAAACTTGTTTAAATAATAACAGTAATATTTTTTTTATAAGACAGTAGCATTTAAAAAGCTGTTTGATACTAATTTTTTTTATAAGACGGTGCGCGGGGTGCGGGGGGTCGGCGGCGGCGGTTGAGTAGGGGA
>NW_025313323.1:0-528 GCF_018294505.1 Triticum aestivum | reverse complement strand
TCCTGACTTTTTGTGTGTTCAAAATGCACCATTCAAAGCCACATCATCAATTTTCAATACTTTCTTACTTCATTTGTTATTTGTCATGCATTTACTAATTATTTTGAGCTATAAGACTCTAAAATTGAAAAGCATTTCAAATGAACTCTGAAAAGGTAGAAAGTTGGCATGATATCATCATTTCATCCACATAGCATGTGCAAGAAAGTTGAGAGGGTTACGGCAAAAACTGGATGCACTTCGTGTACAAAACGGACAATCTCTTTCAAAGTATCAGGATTTCATCCGGACACTCGTCTGTTACAAAGGGATTTCATTTTTTAAAACTTATTTGAAATATTGACTTTTTGTGTGTTCAAAATGCACCATTCAAAGCCACATCATCATTTTTCAATCCTTTCTTACCTCATTTGTTATTTTTCATGCATTTACTAATTATTTTGAGCTATAAGACCCTAAAATTGAAAAGCATTTCAAATGAACTCTTAAAAGGTTGAAAGTTGGCATGATATCATCATTTCATCCACA
>NW_025313322.1:0-528 GCF_018294505.1 Triticum aestivum | reverse complement strand
CAAAACAAAACGCACGTGTAAGTAATATATTTACCGTGTTTTATTATTTTGCACGAGTGCGGTAAGTCATAGCTGGGTGCTCACGATTCACGGGTCCAACGTCGGCGTTGTGGCGCGGCAAGCGTGCACTGGTGCGGTTGAGAGGGAGGGGTGGAAACCGCGTTAAACTCGTCTCCGTAGTTGAGAGGGAGCGGCCAAAGCAATGTACAATCGTCTTTGTAGTGGAGCTGGGAGGGGCAAGGATAAGGGACGAAGACCGGGGTAACATGTCGGATGCGATCATACTAGCACTAAAGCACCGGATACCATGAGAACTCCGAAGTTAAGCGTGCTTGGCCGAGAGTAGTACTAGGATGGGTGACCTCCTGGGAAGTCCTCGTGTTGCATTCCCTTTTTAATTTTCTTCGCGCCGCTTGCAAAACAAAACGCACGTGTAAGTACTATATTTACCGTGTTTTATTATTTTGCACAAGTGCGGTAAGTCATAGCTGGGTGCTCACGATTCACGGGTCCAGCGTCGGCGTTGTG
>NW_025313321.1:0-528 GCF_018294505.1 Triticum aestivum | reverse complement strand
GTGTACAAAACGGACAATCTCTTTCAAAGTATCAGGATTTCATACGGAAACTCGTCTGTTACAAAGGGATTTCATTTTCTAAAACTTATTTGAATTCGTGACTTTTTTTATGTTCAAAATGCACCATTCAGAGCCACATCATCATTTTTCAATCCTTTCTGACATCATTTGTTATTTTTCATGCATTTACTAATTATTTTGAGCTATAAGACCCTAAAATTGAAAAGCATTTCAAATGAACTCTGAAATGGTTGAAAGTTGGCATGGTATCATCATTTCATGCACATAGCATGTGCAAGAAAGTTGAGAGGGTTACGGCAAAAACTGGATGCACTTCGTGTACAAAACGGACAATTTCTTTCAAAGTATCACGATTTCATACGGAAACTCGTCTGTTACAAAGGGATTTCATTTTTTAAAACTTATTTGAACTCCTGACTTTTTGTGTGTTCAAAATGCACCATTCAAAGCCACATCATCATTTTTCAATCCTTTCTGACTTCATTTGTTATTTTTCATGCAATTACT
>NW_025313320.1:0-528 GCF_018294505.1 Triticum aestivum | reverse complement strand
TTTCTTCTTCTTATTTATTTCTCATCTTCTTCCTCTCCTCTTCTTCTCCTTTCTTCTTCTTCTTATTTTCCTTTTTCCTCTCATTCTTTTTCTTCTTCTTCCTTTCCTAGCTAGATATATAAAACTTTTCTAAAAATGTAACTTTTGCATATATAAAACTTTTTCTTCTTCCTTCTTCTTCCTTCTTCCTAAATATGTAAAACTTTTCTAAAAATGAAGCTAAACTAAAATGTACTAAATCAGAGAACATATATAGATAAAACTTTTCTAAAAATCTAACTTCTGCATATATGTATTTTTAAAACATCATTACAATTGAAAAAATACATATATACATACAAAAAACATGTAAAAAATACATACATACATATATGAATATACATCAAAAAAATACATATATCTAAAAAATACATACATACATATATGAAAATCTAAAAACATGTAAAAAAATAGCACGGCGGCGGGGCCGGCGGAGGCGCGGTGCTCACAGAGGGAGGAGCGCGCGGAGGGCGGCGTCGGGGCAAGCAG
>NW_025313319.1:0-528 GCF_018294505.1 Triticum aestivum | reverse complement strand
ATTTCATCCACATAGCATGTGCGAGAAAGTTGAGAGGGTTACGGCAAAAACTAGATGCACTTCGTGTACAAAACGGACAATCTCTTTCAAAGTATCAGGATTTCATCCGGAAACTCGTCTGTTACAAAGGGATTTCATTTTTTAAAACTTATTTGAACTCCTGACTTTTTGTGTCTTCAAAATGCACCATTCAAAGCCAGATCATAATTTTTCAATCCTTTCTTACTTCATTTGTTATTTTTCATGCATTTACTAATTATTTTGAGCTATAAGACGCTAAAATTGAAAAGCATTTCAAATGAACTCTGAAAAGGTTGAAAGTTGGCATGATATCATCATTTCATCCACATAGCATGTGCAAGAAAGTTGAGAGGGTTACGGCAAAAACTGGATGCACTTCGTGTACAAAACGGACAATCTCTTTCAAAGTATCAGGATTTCATCCGGAAACTCGTCTGTTACAAAGGGATTTCATTTTTTTAAACTTATTTGAACTCCCGACTTTTTGTGTGTTCAAAATGCACCATT
>NW_025313318.1:0-528 GCF_018294505.1 Triticum aestivum | reverse complement strand
GACAATAAATATGTCGTATATACTTTCCTAGAAACCCTGGTGGGGAAAATAGAAAGTATGACATATGATCTCATGTTGATATTACCTCATTAAAAACCTTTATGAGAACCTCATGAAGGGAAAAGGGGTATAATATGATGCTTTGAACAGGAACAATTCAGGAAGACACTCCCCCTGATTCTTGCAATTTTCGAAGCCGTCACATACCAATTCCATGAACATGTTTCTGGAATGTAAAAGTTGGTAGAGACTTGGTGGACAAATCAGTTGCATGATTTGACTTGCAAGATGAGCAATATAGTGACATTGCTTACTATGCCACATGTTTGCATCCGGGCAACACAAGCAACGTTAACATTGAGATAATGGTTGGTGGATGTAGCCATGAGGTCTGTTTTGAAGACTCTTCATGAGCGGGCTACCACACCTAGTAGGAGCACTAAGCTTGTCTACGATATGATATCGTGGGGATCTGATCGATGTATCCAATGATATCGGTGTTCACATTTCGGTGAAACTGAAAAAAAA
>NW_025313317.1:0-528 GCF_018294505.1 Triticum aestivum | reverse complement strand
TCGGTAACAAATGGCTCTCCGGGAGAAAGTACTTGCGAGAACCTATAGTTAGTTTTGTTTTTAGCAAAATCATTTAACCCGAATAGAAGAGAGCTCAGAGTCCCAGAGTAAAGATCGAGGAGTAAAAGATCCTAATACCACCCAATGGCGACGTGGGCCCATGGGCCACACAGCCAAGTTAGTAAAAGTTTTGTAAAGTCTAGACTCGACTTCGGCCAAGGAGTGTGGAAGGGGATTCCTACAGGCAGTCGGCTCTGATACCAACTTGTGACGCCCCCGGTTCAATCGTACACTAATCATGCACGCAAATGTGTATGATCAAGATCAGGGACTCACGGGAAGATATCAGAACACAACTCTACAAATAAAATAAGTCATACAAGCATCATAATACAAGCCAGGGGCCTCGAGGGCTCGAATACAAGTGCTCGATCATAGACGAGTCAGCGGAAGCAACAATATCTGAGTACAGACATAAGTTAAACAAGTTTGCCTTAAGAAGGCTAGCACAAACTGGGATACAGATCG
>NW_025313316.1:0-528 GCF_018294505.1 Triticum aestivum | reverse complement strand
ACTAGCTCTATAGCCTAGTACAAATAATTTTATACTAGAGTTGAACTAGCTCAATAAGCTTGTACAAATAATTTTACACTAGAGTTGACTAGCTCTATAGTCTAGTACAAATAATTTTACATTAGAGTTTAACTAGCTCTATAGCCTAGTATAAATAATTTTACACTAGAGTTGAACTAGCTCTATAAGCTAGTTCAAATAATTTTACACTAGAGTTGAACTAGCTCTATAGCCTAGTACAAATAATTTTACACTAGAGTCGAACTAGCTCTATAAGCTAGCTCAAATAATTTTACACTAGAGTTGAACTAGCTCTATAAGCTAGTTCAAATAATTTTACACTAGAGTTGAACTAGCTCTATAAGCTAGTTCAAATAATTTTACACTAGAGTTGAACTAGCTCTATAAGCTAGTTCTAATAATTTTACACTACAGTTGAACTAGCTCTATAAGCTAGTTCAAATAATTTTACACTAGAGTTGAACTAGCTCTATAACCTAGTTCAAATAATTTTACACTAGAGTTGAA
>NW_025313315.1:0-528 GCF_018294505.1 Triticum aestivum | reverse complement strand
GCATAGGAACAACTTAGCTTGGGAGGTTTGCTGAAGTTTCCGCCTCGCGAGGTACTTGCCTGAGGCCTCGCCGAGTGTCTTAAGGTCTGCAAAAATCAGTCGGGAGAATAGCCTTTGAACCTTCGTCGCAAGGGTGACCATCTTAGGCCCTGCGTTTCGCATCGCGATGCCTGTGGGGCATGGACCGGGAGGGTTGCTCCCGCTGCGAACTTGAGTGAGGGAGCCTCACGAAATCAATAGAGGAAAAGCTCACGAGTGCGCCCGCATAGCCCCCTCGCGAGGCTTGCGAGAAAGAGAACGAGCCGAGCGAAATCCAAAGATAGAGAACAGGGGCAGGGAACGGTAAACAACACTAGAAGAAACTCCAACAAAAGTTCAAATGAGGGAGAAGAGCCAACTGTGGAAAGCGAATGAAAAGCCGCGTCCAGCACCTAGTCTAGTCTTCAACGTCTTCTCACCAGCGCGGAGCTAAGTGCTGCCACTGGGCGTGGGCGGGAGCCCCCGAGGCCCAAGGGTGGCACTCCGGAG
>NW_025313314.1:0-528 GCF_018294505.1 Triticum aestivum | reverse complement strand
AATTGGTCAGAGACTGGCGAACGCCAACTTCTTGGCAATGACTTAATCACTGAAGCTGAAGAAATGTGTAAAGTCATCCGTGATAATCTCAAAGCCGCGCAATCGCGTCAGAAGAGCTACTATGATAGTAAGCATCGTGATTTGGCTTTCGAGATCGGAGACCATGTCTACCTCCGCGTCTCCCCAATGAAAGGCACTCGTCGCTTCGGTATCAAAGGGAAGCTTGCCCCTAGAGACGTGGGTCCTTTCAAGATCATTGGCAAAAGAGGCGACCTCGCCTATCAACTTGAGCTTCCTTCCAACTTCGCGAACGTGCACGATGTGTTCCACGTGTCACAGCTCCGCAAGTGCTTCAAGACACCTGAGCGCACTATCAACTTCGAAGAGATTGACCTCCAGGAAGATTTGTCTTATCATGAGCACCTAGTTGCTATTCTTGAAGAAACTGAGCGCAAGACTCGCAACAAGTCTATCAAATTCCTGAAAGTGAAGTGGTCGCACCATTCCGACCGGGAAGCCACCTGGAAA
>NW_025313313.1:0-528 GCF_018294505.1 Triticum aestivum | reverse complement strand
AGACGAGTTTCCGGATGAAATCCTGATACTTTGAAAGAGATTGTCCGTTTTGTACACGAAGTGCATCCAGTTTTTGCCGTAACCCTCTCAACTTTATTGCACATGCTATGTGGATGAAATGATGATATCATGCCAACTTTCAACCTTTTCAGAGTTCATTTGAAATGCTTTTCCATTTTAGGGTCTTATACCTCAAAATAATTAGTAAATGCATGAAAAATAACAAATGAAGTCAGAAAGGATTGAAAAATGATGATGTGGCTTTGAATGGTGCATTTTGAACACACAAAAAGTCAGGAGTTCAAATAAGGTTTAAAAAATGAAATCCCTTTGTAACAGACTAGTTTCCGGATGAAATCCTGATACTTTGAAAGAGATTGTCCGTTTTGTACACGAAGTGCATCCAGTTTTTGCCGTAACCCTCTCAACTTTCTTGCACATGCTATGTGGATGAAATGATGATATCATGCCAACTTTCAACCTTTTCAGAGTTCATTTGAAATGCTTTTCAATTTTAGGGTCTTATAG
>NW_025313312.1:0-528 GCF_018294505.1 Triticum aestivum | reverse complement strand
ATCCCTTTGTAACAGACGAGTTTCCGTATGAAATCCTGATACTTTGAAAGAGATTGTCCGTTTTGTACACTAAGTGCATCCAGTATTTGTCGGGACCCTCTCAACTTTCTTGCACATTCTATGTGGATGAAATGATGATACCATGCCAACTTTCAACCTTTTTAGAGTTCATTTGAAATGCATTTCAATTTCAGGGTCTTATAGCTCAAAATAATTAGTAAATGCATGAAAAATAACAAATGAAGTCAGAAAGGATTGAAAAATGATGATGTGGCTTGGAATGGTGCATTTTGAACACACAAAAATTCAGGAGTTCAAATAAGTTTAAAAAAATAAAATCCCTTTGTAACATACGTGTTTCCGTATGAAATCCTGATACTTTGAAAGAGATTGTCCGTTTTGTACACGAAGTGCATCCAGTTTTTGCCGGGACCCTCTCAACTTTCTTGCACATGCTATGTGGATGAAATGATGATACCATGCCAACTTTCAACCTTTTCAGAGTTCATTTGAAATGCTTTTCAATTT
>NW_025313311.1:0-528 GCF_018294505.1 Triticum aestivum | reverse complement strand
TGGACTATTACTCACTGTTTTAGGTTCCCGGAGTGATTTCCACGAGTAACGAACCCTGGGGTGCGTTTACCTGTCGGTCATCGACACTCATAGTTTTGGCCGATTCAGACCCGTTTCATGGACTATTACTCACTGTTTTGGGGTCCCGGAGTGATTTCCACGATTAACGAACCCTATGGTGCGTTTACGTGTCGGTCATCAATACTCACAGTTTTGTCCGATTCTGGCCCGTTTCGTGGACTATTACTCACCGTTTTGGGGTCCGAAAGTGATTTCCATTCTTGTTGAACCCCAAGGTGCGCTTACGTGTCGGTCGTCAACACTCACAGTTTTGTTCGATTCTGGCCCATTTCGTGGACTATTACTCACTGTTTTGGGGTCCCGGAGTGATTTCCATGTGTAATGAACCCTGGTGTGCGTTTACATGTCGGTCATCAACACTCGCAGTTTTGGCCGTTTCTGACCCGTTTCATGGACTATTACTCACCGTTTTGGGGCCCCAAAGCAATTTCCACAGTTGTTAAACCC
>NW_025313310.1:0-528 GCF_018294505.1 Triticum aestivum | reverse complement strand
GAAAGTTGATGACGTGGCTTTGAATGGTGCATACTGAACGCAAAATAGTATGGAGTTGTAATAAGTTTAAAAAATGAAGTGCCGGTGTAACAGATGAGTTTTCGTCCAAAACCCTGATACTTCGAAAGAGATTGTCCAGTTTTGTACACGAAGTGCATCCAGTTTTTGTCGTAACCCTCTCTACTTTTTTGCACATGCTATGTCGGTCAATTAACGATACCATGCCAAGGTTCAACCTTTTTAAAGTGCATTTGTAGTGCTTTTCAATTTTTGGGTCATTTAGCTCAAAACAAATCTCTAAATGCATGAAAAATAGCAAATGATGTCAGAAAGGCTTGAAAGTTGATGACGTGGCTTTGAATGGTGCATACTGAACGCAAAAAAAGTCTAGAGTTGTAATAAGTTTAAAAAATGAAGTGCCGGTATAACAGATGAGTTTTCGTCTGAAACCCTGATACTTCGAAAGAGATTGTCCAGTTTTGTACACGAAGAGCATCCAGTTTTTGCCGTAACCCTCTACTTTTTTTC
>NW_025313309.1:0-528 GCF_018294505.1 Triticum aestivum | reverse complement strand
GAGGTGGGGGACGAAGACTACCCTCTCCCCGGGATTGGGAGCAGGCACCTGTTGGTTGGCATATGGCACGCGGGTGGCGATCGCTATGGGGATGTACGCCATGCTGCGCAGCTCCAGGATGGTACCCTTTGTAACAGATGAACCAGGCCAATGCCCTTTGAGAGTGACATCGGCCATTGTTGGGAATGAGGGCTAGGATGTGCTGCGAAGGAGGAGGGCGAGATTGGATCTGGGCGCTGGAGCTCAAAAGGCAGTAGGCGAGGGGAATGAGGGTGTACTTCTTTCCGTTGCTATCTTTTTTACTCTTATAGGCTGGTGAAAGGCCAACTGTCCCTCTGTCGCGCTGGTGAAATCGCGTCTCCCCGAAAAGATGCAATTGTGCGTATGGGAAGAAACAAAATCTTAATGATATCCTTGATAAAGCGAGCACGATCTCCACTTCGATGGGACGCGCCAGTAGAAAGATTGCCCCGGGCCGCTATTTTGGTGAGCAGTAACTTCTTGACCAGTCATGGGTAGTGCAGCTTA
>NW_025313308.1:0-528 GCF_018294505.1 Triticum aestivum | reverse complement strand
ATGATGATGTGGCTTTGAATGGTGCATTTTGAACACACAAAAAGTCAGGAGTTCAAATAAGTTTAAAAAATGTAATCCCTTTGTAACAGACGAGTTTCCGTATGAAACCGTGATACTTTGAAAGAGATTGTCCGTTTTGTACACGAAGTGCATCCAGTTTTTGCCGTAAGCCTCTCAACATTCTTGCATATGCTATGTGGATGAAATGATGATACCATGCCAACTTTCAACCTTTTCAGAGTTTATTTGAAATGCTTTTCAGTTTTAGGGTCTAATAGCTCAAAATAATCAGTAAATGCAAGAAAAATAACAAATGAAGTCAGAAAGGGTCGAAAATGATGATGTGTCTTTGAATGGTGAATTTTGAACACAGAAAAAGTCTGGAGTTCAAATAAGTTCAAAAAAATGAAATACCTTTGTAACAGACGAGTTTCCGTATGAAACCCTGATACTTCGAATGAAATTGTCCGTTTTGTACATGAAGTGCATCCAGTTTTTGCCGTAACCCTCTCAACTTTATTGCACATG
>NW_025313307.1:0-528 GCF_018294505.1 Triticum aestivum | reverse complement strand
TATGAAACCCTGATACTTCGAAAGAGATTGTCCGTTTTGTACACAAAGTGCATCCAGTTTTTGCCGTAACACACTCTACTTTCTTGCACATGATATGTGGGTCAAATGATGATACCATGCCAACTTTCAACCTTTTCAGAGTTCATTTGAAATGATTTTCAATTTGAGGGTCTTATGGCTCAAAATAACCAGTAAATGCATGAAAAATAACAAATGAAGTCACAAAGGGTTGAAAATGGATGATGTGGCTTTGAATGGTGCATTTACAGCACAGAAAAACTATGGAGTTCAAATAAGTTCAAAAAAATTGAAATCCCTTTGTAACAGACAAGTTTTTGTATGAAACCCTGATACTTCGAAAGAGATTGTCCGTTTTGTACACGAAGTGCATCCAGTTTTTGCCGTAACCCTCTCTACATTCTTGCACATGCTATGTGGGTCAAATGATGATACCATGCCAACTTTCAACCTTTTCAGAGTTCATTTGAAATGCTTTTCAATTTCAGGGTCTTATAGCTCAAAATAACC
>NW_025313306.1:0-528 GCF_018294505.1 Triticum aestivum | reverse complement strand
AGAACAGTACCAAACCTAATATATGCTCATGAGGAGTTTCCGGAATTGTTGTTCGTTGTTTCCGGCCTCATTTAAACTTGCCTAGATATGTAGTTTTGTTGTGCTTCACCCCTTGCCATGCGAACCAACATTTAATTTTGTTGAGTACCTAAACGAGAGAGAACTAAATAAGTCACGTGGTGTTTCGTCAATATGCAACGGAGTTGCATATTGAGCTCCACTTAATTTGTAGGATTGCTTGTGCACTTTGCCATGCCTCTTTAAACTAGACATGCATCATACGTGGTTGTGCATCATGCCATGCTTATGTGATGGTTGTTTACTATGTTGTTTGCTTCTTTCCGGGTTACTTCTTGCGTTAGCTTTGGTTTCGTTCCGGAGTTGTGAGGATCCGTTCATCTATGTCTGTTTGTCTTCTTCATGGACTCGTTCTTCTTCCTTGCGGGATCTCAGGCAAGATGACCATACCCTCGAAATCACTTCTATCTTTGCTTGCTAGTTGCTCGCTCTATTGCTATGCCTATGCTG
>NW_025313305.1:0-528 GCF_018294505.1 Triticum aestivum | reverse complement strand
AGGGATTTCATTTTTTTTGAACTTATTTGAACTCCATAGTTTTTCTGTGTTCAAAATGCACCATTCAAAGCCACATCATCAATTTTCAACCCTTTCTGATTTCATTTGTTATTTTCCATGCATTTACTGATTATTTTGAGTAATAAGACCATGAAATTGAAAAGCATTTGAAATGAACTCTGAAAAGGTTGAAAGTTGGCATGGTATCATAATTTCACCCACATAGCATGTGCAAGAAAGTAGAGAGGGTTACGTCAAAAACCGGATGCCCTTCGTGTACAAAACAGACAATCTCTTTCGAAGTAACAGGGTTTCATCACGAAACTCGTCTGTTACAAAGGGATTTCAATTTTTTTGAACTTATTTGAACTCCATAGTTTTTCTGTGTTCAAAATGCACCATTCAAAGCCACATCATCAATTTTCAACCCTTTCTGACTTCATTTGTTATTTTTCATGCATTTACTGATTATTTTGAGCTATAAGACCATGAAATTGAAAAGCATTTGAAATGAACTCTGAAAAGGTT